>NW_016107395.1:472783-487466 GCF_001604975.1 Cebus imitator
AAAAAAAAAAAAAAACACAAAAAACTGAATAGCATTTCATTGTGTATATACCACATATTCTCCAATCATCTGTTGATGGACACTTAGGTTGCTTCCACATCTTTGCTATTGTGAATAGAGCTGAGATAAACATACAAATGCAGGTATCTTTTTGATATAATGATTTCTTTTCTTTTGGATAGATACCCAGTAGTGGGATTGCCGGATCTGATGGTAGTTCAATTTTTAGTTCTTTGAAACATCTCCATACTGCTTTTTATGAAGGTTGTACTAATTTACATTCCCTATTCCCCCTTACCTCTGCATTCCTACCAACATCTGTTATTTTTTGAGGTTTTTAAAGAGAGATGGAGTCTTGCTCTGTTATTCACGCTGGAGAGTAGTGGTGCAATCATAGCTCACTTCGCCCTTGAATTCCAGGCACAGAACATGATCCTTGGCACGTGCCTATAATGCACAGAACACGGCACGTGCCACCATGCTCAAATAATTTTTTAAGAATTATTTTTTGTACAGACAGTCTTACTATGTTGCCTAGGCTGGTCTCAAACTCCTGGCTTCAAGGAATCCTTCTGCCTTGGCCTCCCGAAGTGTTGGGATTACAGGGGTGAGCCATCACATTCAGCCAATTTTTTTTTACTTTTTAATAGTAGCCATTCTGACTGTGTAGGATGACATCTCCTTGAGCTTTTAATTTAATTCTCTGATGATTAGTGATGTTGAGCACATTTTCATGTGGTTGTGAGCCATTTGTATGTCTTCTTTCAGAAAATGTCTATTCATGTCCTTTGCCCACTTTTTAATGCTTTTGTTGTTGCTTGCATTGTTTGAGTTTCTTGTAGATTCTGGGTATTAGTCCTCTGTCAGATGTATAATTTCCAGATATTTTTCTCCTGTAGGTTGTCTGTTCACTTTGTTGATTATTTATTTTATTGTAGAGAAGCTTTATTTTTAATTAAGTTCCATTTGTCTATTCTTGTTTTTGTTGCTTGTGAACATTCTATGCAATATTACAGAGTATTCCCAGATCTCTTTGGTGACCCTTAGGCCATCCCCATTCTCAAGAGTACACAAGATTGTGTATACACTGACGTTAACTAAGTCACCCTTTTGTCCGATAGATCTCTTGAACTTATTCCTTCTAAGTTCTCTTGAACTTATTGCTTCTTTGTATCCTTTGACTAACATCTCTTCAACAATCCCCACCCAGCCTCTACAGCCTTTGGTAACCATTTTGCTCTTTACTTATTAGAGTTCAACATTTTTAGATTCCAAATATAAGTGAGATCATTCCGTATTTTTCTTTCTGTGCTTGTTTTATTTCACTTAACATAATGTTATCTGGGTTAATCTATGTTGTCACAAATGACAGAATTTTCTTCTTTTTTTTAAGGCCAAGTAGCATATCATTGTGTAACTTTACCACATTTTCTTTACCCCTTTATCCTTTGATGGACACTTAGGTTGGTTCTGTATCTTGGCTGTTGTGAATAATGCAGCAATGAACATGGCAGTACACATTTTTCTTTTACATACTGATTTCATTTACTTTGGATATATTCCTTATAGGGGATTGCTGAATCATATGCTAGTTCTATTTTTAATTTTTTTTGAAGATCCTTCAAACTTCTATTTAAAATAGAAGCTTAAAAGATAAACAGAGTCACTTAGCCTTCTTCCTGGTTCTTTCGCATGTTATACTCCCAAGTCACAAATCTTGACTTGTACAAATGTATTAGTTTTCAAGTCATTAAAGATATGTAAGCTAAAGAAAAAACTATTAATGACAACTATTGTATCGCTAAAATAACATGTCAAAGAATACATGTTATGATGTAAATTCTGATGTCAAAAATATAAACTGTGTGAGGGGAGAGTAAAAATGTAGAGTTGTATGCAAAGTTAAGTTGTAATCAGCTTGAAATAGGCTGTTGTGATTATAAGATGTTCTCTGGAAGCCTCATGATAAGCACAAAGCAAAAATCCTTAGTAGAAGCCCGAAACAGAAATCGTATTCAAAGAATACCACTACTGAAAACCATGAAACCACACACAGAGAACACACACAGAGAACATTCTATCCAACAGCAACAGAATACACATTCTTAAGTGCACAGAAAACTTTCTCCAGGACAGATAACATGTTAGGGCAAAAAACAAGCTTCAGCAAATTTAAGAAGATTGAAATTATATGAAGTATCTTTTCTTTTCTTTTTCTTTTTGAGTTGAAGTCTTACTCTATTACCCAGGCTGGAGTGCAGGGGCGTGATTTCAGCTCATTACAACCTCTACCTCCCAGAAGTGGTTCTCCCACCTCATCCCTCCCAAGTAGCTGGGATTACAGGCATGCACCACCATACCCAGCTAATTTTTGTATTTTTAGTAGAGATGAGGTTTCACCATGTTGGCCAGGCTGGTCTCAAACTCCTGAACTCAAGTGATCTGCCTGCCTTGGGCTCCCAAAGTGTTGGGATTACAGGTGTGAGCCACCGCGCCTGGCCTCAAGTATGTTTTCTGACCACAGTGGTATGACACTAGAAATCAATTATAGGAGGAAGCTGGTGTCATGTTCTGTGCCTGTAGTCTTAGCTAATTGGGAAGCTGAGGTGGGAGGATTGCTTAAGCCCAGGAGTTCAAGGCTGCAGTAGCTATGATTGGGCCAGTGCACTCCAGTCTGGGTGACAGAACAAGACCCTGTCTCTAAAAAATAAAAATAAATGAATGAATATAGGAGGAATTTTGAAAAATTCACAAATACATGGAAATTAACCTGTTCTTCAACAACCAGTAGGTAATGGAATTAAAAGGGAAATTTAAAAATCTTAAGACAACAAAATAAAAATTATATCTTGTTAAGATAAACAAAAATGGAAACACAACATACCAAACATATGGAATAGAGCAAAAATAGTTCAAAGAGGAAAGTTTATTGCAATAAATGCCTACATCAAAAAGAAGAAAGATTTCAAATAAATTAGGTAATGTCATACCTCAAGGAAACAGAAAAGGAAGAATAAACTAAGCCAAAGATGGCATAAAAACAGAAATGATAAAAATCAGAGCAGAAATAAATGAAATAGAAACTAGAAAAACAACACAAAAAGATAAATAAGCTCTTTTTGAAAAGACAAACTTGACAAACTAGATTAATTAAAAAAAAAAACCAGAAGATTCATGATACAAAAATACAAAAGATCATCAAAGACTATCATGAACAATTATACAACAAATTGGATAACTAGATTAACTTTAAAAAAGAGAAGATTCATGATACCACAAAAGATCATCAGAGACTGTCATGAACAATTATACAACAAATTGAATAGCAATTATACAACAAATTGAATAACTAAGAAGTAGTTAAATTCTTCTATCCATTTAGGTCCATTTTCTGTAAAGTATTGTTCAAGTTTAATGCTTTCTTTTTATTTATTTTTTTTAGAGACAGGGTTTCATCACATTGGCCAGGTTGGTCTTGAACTCCTGACTTCAGGTGATCTGCCCACCTCAGCCTCCCAAAGTGCTGGGATTACGGGTGTGAGCCACGATGCCTGGCCCAAATTTAATGTTTTCTTATTGATTTCTGTCTGGATGATCTTCTAGCATTGAAAGTGAGGTGTTGAAGTTTTCTACTGTTACTGTATTGTAATCTGTCAGATCCTGTGGATCTCAAGAAAGAGATGGATTGTAATACAGTATTTATATATTGTATAAATATAAATATAAATATCTGTTTTATATGTTTAGGTGCTCCAAAGTATACAACATACAGACTTAATCATAAAGAAATAGAAAATCTGGGGGCCGGGCATGGTGGCTCATGCATGTAATCCCAGCACTTTGAGAGACTGAGGTAGGCAGATCACGAGATCAGGAAGTTTGAGACCAGCCAGCCTGGCCAACATGGTGAAACTCCATGTTTACTAAAAATACAAAAAGTTAGCCGGGTGTGGTGGTATGTGCCTGTAATCCCAGCTACTCAGGAGTCTGAGGCAAAAGAATCGCTTGGAATCCAGGATGCAGAAGTTACAGTGAGCCAAGACCACGCAACTGAACTCCATCCTGGGCAACAGAGTGAAACTACATCTCATGAAAAAAAAGAAAAAAAGAAAATCTGAACAGACCAGTAATGAGTAAAAATATTGATCTGTAATAAAAGGTCTCTCATTAAAACAAAATAGCCCAGGACTTGATGGCTTCATGCCTGAATTCTAACAACCATTTATTATTTTTCTTCATTTCCACCATTTTTATCCAATATAATTCTGAAAGTTCTAACCACGGCAATTAGATAAGAGAACAAAATAAATGGCATTCAGATTTAAAGGGAAGAGGTCAAATTATTCTTGCTTATAAACAACATGACCTTATATTTAGAAAAATATGTAGGTTGGGTGCTGTGGCTCACACCTGTAATCCCGGCACTTTGGGAGACCAAGGCAGGTGGATCACCTGAGGTCAGGAGTTCAAGACCTGTCCAACATGGGGAAGCTCCATCTCTACTAAAAATACAAAAAATTCACTTGGTGTGTTGGAACACACCTGTAATCTCAGCTACTTGGGAGGCTGAGGCAGGAAATTGATTGAGCTTGGGAGGCCAAGGTTGCAGTCAGCTGAGATCATGCCACGGTACACTAGCCTGGGCAACAGAGCAAGACTCTGTCTCTTAAAAGATAGTAAAGACTAACTAAATAAATCTTAGATGTGATAAATGAATTCAGTAAATTTGCAGGCTACAAAATCAATATGTAAAAATCAGCAGCATTCCTACATGCTAAAAGAGATGATTCTGAAAAGATCATCAAGAAAGAAATCCCATTTATAAAAGCTACAAAATAAAATACCCCGGAATAAATTTAATCAAAGAAGTTAAAGATTCTACAAATACTATAAAACTGAAAAAAGTAATTTAAGAGAACACAAAAAAAGGAAAGATATCCCATGCTCATTGATTGGCAAAATTAATACCATTAAAGTATCTATACTCCCCAAAGCGATCTACAGATTCAATGCAATCTCTATCAAGATAACAATTAAATTATTCACAGACATAGAAAAAAATTGTAACCATTTTATGAAACAGCAAAAGACTCCAAGTAGCTAAAGAAATCTTGAATAATAACAATGCTGGAGGCATCACAATCCTGCTTTTAAATTATACTACAAAGCTATAATAACAAAAATAGCACAATACTGTCCTAAAAACAGACACATAAATGACTGAAACAGGATAGAGAACCCTGAAATAAATTCTGTACTTACGGCCAACTCATTTCTGACAAAAGTGCTAAGAACATACATTGGGGCTAGGTGCGGTGGCTCATGCCTGTAATCCCAGCACTTTGGGAGGTTGAGGTGGGCAGATCATGAGGTCAGGAGTTCGAGACTAGCCTGACCAACATGGTGAAACCCCGTCTATACTAAAAATGCAAAAAAATTAGCCGGGCATGGTGGCATGCACCTGTAATCCCAGCTACTCAGGAGGCTGAGGCAGAAGAATAACATGAACCTGAGAGGTGGAGGTTGCAGTGAGCTGAGATTGTGCCACTGCACTCCAGTCTGGGCCACAGAGCAAGATTCTGCCAAAAAAAAAAAAAAAAAAAAAAAAAAAAAAAAAAATGGAAAAAAAAAAAAAAAAAAAAAAAAAAAAAAAAAAAGAACATATATTGGGGAAAGGACAATTTCTTTAAGAAACGGTGTTGGGAAAACTGGGTATCCGTATTTAAGAATAACACCAGATTCCCATCTTGCACCATATAAAAAAAAAATAACTCAAAATCAATTACAGATTCAAATGTAAAATGTGAAATTATGAAACTACTAGAATAAAACACAGGGAAGCAGCATAGATCAATGGTCTAGGCAACTTTTTTTTGAGTAAGATCTCAAAAACACAGACAACAAAAGCAAAAATAGACAAATGGAATTATATCAAGCTAAAAAGCTTCTACAAAGCAAACAATCAAAAGAGTAAAGAGAGACAACCTATGGAATTAGAGAAAATATTTGCAAGCTATTCATCTGACAAGGGATTAAGAACCAAAATATATAGGGAAGTAACTCAGTAGCATATATTAATAATAATATTAATCTGATTAACAGTGGGCAAAAGCCCTGAATAGACATTTTTCAAAAGAAGACATACAAATGGCTAATAGGTGTATAAAGAAATGCTCAATATCACTAATTGTATCAGGCTATTATTTGTGTTGCTATAAAGAAATATCTGAGGCTGGGATATTTATAAATAAAAGAGATTTAATTGCCTCATGGTTCTGCAGGCTGCATAAATATGGCATCAACATCGGCTCAGCTCCTGGAGAAGCCGTCAGGGAGATTTTACTCATGGGAGAAGGTGAAGCAAGAGCAGGCATGTCACATGGCAATAGTGGGAGCAAGAATGAGTGAGGGGGCCTGGTGTTGTGGCTCATGCCTATAATCCTGTCACTTGAGAGTCTGAGGCAGGCAGATCACATGAGGTCAGGAGTTGGAGACCAGCCTGTCCAACATGGTGAAACCTCATCTCTACTAAAAATACAAAAATTAGCCAGGCATGGTGGTGGGTGCCTGTAATCCCAGCTACTCAGGAGGCTGAGGCAGGAGAATCACTTGAACCCAGGAGGCCAAGGTTGTAGTGAGCTGAGATTGTGCCATTGCACTCTAGCCTGCAGGACAGAGACAGACTCTGTCAAAAAAAAAAAAAAAAAATGAATAAGAATAAGAATGAGTGAGGGGGAAAATGTCACACACTTTTAAACAATCAGATCCTAACAAGACTCACTATTGCAAGGATGACACCAAGGGGATGGTACTAAACCATTTATGAGAAATCCATCCCTCCAAACAGGCCCCACCTCCAACATTGGGGATTATATTTCAACATGAGATTTGAAATGACATCTAAACTATATCATTCCACCCCTGGCCCCATGAATCTCATGTCCTTCTCACACTACAAATCATATCTTCCTAATAGTCCCCCAAGGTCTTAACTCATTTTGGCATTAATTCAAAAGTCCCAACTCTCAAGGACAAAGTCCAATCTGGAGATGTTTATTCTACCTATGAGTCTGTAAAATCAAAACAAGCTACTTATTTCCAAGATATAATGGGGGTACAGGGATTGGGTAAACACTTCTTTCCCAAAGAAGAGAAATCAGCCTGTAGAACGAGGCTACAGGCCCAGTGCAGGTCTGAAACACAGCAGGGCAGTCAATTAATCTTAAAGCTCCAAAATAACCTCCTTTGATTCTATGTTCCACATCCAGGACACACTGCTGCAAGGGGTGGGCTTCACTCCATCTCTTGGGCAGATTTACCTCTGTGGCTTTGCAGGGTTCAGCCACCATTGCTGCTCTCGTGTGTCAGAGTTGAATGCCTGAAGCTTTTCCAAGCTCAACATGCAAGCTACTGTTGGATCTGCCATTCTGGGTTCTGGAGGACAGTGGCCTTTTTCTGCTAATTCACTAGGCAGTGCTCCAGTGGGAACTCTGTGTGGGAGTTCCAACCCCACATTTCCCCTCTTCACTGCCCTTGTAGAGGTTCTCTGTGAGGGCTCCACCACTATAGCAGGCTTGTGCCTGGGGACCCAGGCTTTCTCATACATCCTCTGAAATCTAGGTGGGGGCTGCTAAGCCTCCTTCAGTTTTGCACTATGTGTGCCTATGAGCTTAACATCACATGGAAGCTGCCAAGGCTTACAGCTTGTACTCACTGAAGCAGCAGCTCAAGCTGTATCTGGTGCTCATTGAGCCAAAGCTGGAGCTGGAGAGTGGCCTGCATGCAGAAAGCAGTGTCCTGAGGCTGTGCAGGACAGCAGAACCCTGGGCCTGGCCCGTGAAAACCATTCTTTCCTCCCCAACCTCCTGACCTGTGATGGGAGGAGCTGCCTCAAAGATCTCTAAAGTGCCTTCGAGGCCTTTTCTCCATTGTCTTGGCTATTAGCACTTGGCTACCTTTCAGTCATGCAGATATCTCTAGCAAGTGGTTGTTCCACAGCCCCCTTGAATTCATTTGCTGATGATGCTTTTTCTTTCTCTACCACATGACCAGGCTGCAGATTTTTCAAACTTTTATACTCTGCTTCCCTTTTATATATACATTCCAATTTTAAGTCATTTATTTGCTCCTATACCTGAGAGTAAGCTGTTAGAAGCAGCTAGACCACTTCTTGAAATTTGCTGCTTAGAAATTTGTTCTACTAGATACCCCAAGTTATCATTCTTAAGTTCAAACTTATACAGATCCTTAGGGCATAAACAGAATGCCTTCAGTTCTTTGCTAAGATATAACCAGGTGACTTTTTCTCTAATTCCCAAAAAGTTTCTCATTTCCATCTGAGACTTCACTAGCTTGGACTTTACTGTGCCTATCACTGTCAGCATTGTGGTCACAGTCATTTAACCAGTTTTTAAGAAGTTTCAAGCTTTCTTCCATTTTTCTGTTTTCTTCTGAGCCCTCCAAACTCTTCAAACCTCTGTTCATTATCCAGTTCCAAAGCTGCTTTCACACTGTTGAGTATCTTTATAGTAATGCCCCAATTCTCAGCACCAATTTCTGTGTTAGCCTGTTATTTGTGTTGCTATAGAGAAATATGTGAGGCTGGGTAATTTATAAAGAAAAGAAGTTTAATCAGGTCATGGTTCTGCAGGCTGTACATGCATGGCACCAACATTTGCTCAGTTTCTGGTGAAGCCTGCAGGAAGCTTTTACTCATAGCGGAAGATGAAGTGGAAGCAGGCATGTCACATGGCAAGGGTGGGTGCAAGAGATAGCCCAAACATTGAAAATGGAGCTAATACTAACCCTTCTGAAGCCCTTCCAAAAAACTGAAAATGAGGGAATACTTTTGAATTCTTTTTAAAAGCCCAGTGTTATCCTGATACCAAAGCCAAAGAAGCACATTACAAAAAAAGAAAACTACATGCCAATATTCTTGATGAACATAGTGAACATAGATATAAAAATCTCAACAAAATAGTAGCAAACTGAACAATACATTAAAAGGATCATCTACCATGATTAAATGGGATTTATTCCGGAAATGCAAGGATGATTCAACATACACAAATTAATAAATATGTTATATGACATTAACAGAATGAATGACAAAAGCTATATAATCATCTAATTAGATGCAGAAAAGGCACTTGACAAAATTCAACAACATTTCATGAAAAAGACTCTCACCAAGCTAGGTACAGAAGAAATGTACCTTGACATAATAAAGGCCATATATGAGAAGCCCACAGCTAACATTATACCCAACAGTGACAAATTGAAAGCCTTTCATTTAAGCTCTGGAACAAGACAGAGATGCCCACTTTTGCCACTTTTATTTAACATAGTATTGGAAATTCTTGCCAGAGCAATTAGGCAAGAAGAAGAAATAAAAGGCATCAAAATAGAAAAGGAGAAAGTGAAAATGTCTGTGTTTGCTGGTAACACAATCTTATATGTAGAAAACCCTACAGACTAGAACTAATAAATGAATACGGTAAAATTGTAGAATATAAAATAAACACTAAAAACTACATTCCTATACACTAACAACAAACTATGTGAGAAAGAAATTAAGAAAACAATCCCATTTTCAATAACTACAAAAAAAATTTAGGAATAAATGTAGCCAAGGAAGTTAAAGTCTTATACATTGCAAATTATGAAACATTGATGAAAGAAATTGAAGAAGACATAAACAAATGGAAAGATATCCCTTGTTCATGGATTTGAAGAAAATATTGCTAAAATGTCCATACTACCCAAACTGATCTAGAGTTTTAGTGCAATATTTATCAAAATTCTACTATAATTTTTCAAAGAAATAGAAAAATATCTTAAAGTTCATATGGAATCACATAAAACCCCAAATAGCTAAAGCAGTCATGGGCAAAAAGAATGAAGCTGGTAGTATTACTCTGCTTAATTTTAAACTATACTACAAAGCTATAGTAATTAAAACATCATGATCCTGGCAAAACAATAGACCCATTAACCAGTGGAACAGAATAGAGAGCCCAAGAATGCACCCTACATATATGGTCAATTGATTGTTTTCACAAAGTTGCCAAGAATACACAATGGGTAAAGGATAGTCTCTTTAATAAGTGGTATTGGGAAAACTGGATAGCTACATGCAAAAGAATTAAATTGGACCCTTATCTCATATCATATATAAAAATATACCCAAAATGGGATAAAGACTTACGCATAAGACCAGAAACTGTAACATTACTTGAAAAAAATATAACGGAAAAATTGTATTGTTCTAGACAGGGATTTTTTGGATCTGACCCCAAAAGTGCAGGCTACAAATGCAAAAATAGACAAATTGTGATTATAACAAACTAAAAAGCTTCTACATGCCAAAGGAGACAATTATGTTTGCAGAGACAACCTACAGATTGGGAGAAAATATTTGTAAGCCATACATCCAATAAGGGGCTAATATCGAAAATATATATGAAGCTCAAACAACTCAATAGCAAGAAAACAAAAAACCCAAATAAAAATTGACAAAGTACCAGGAAAGGGAGATGGAAGTAAAGTAAAAATAAAAAACGGGCAAGAAACTTGAGTAAACATTTCTGAAGAGAAGACATATAAACAGACAACAGATATGTAAAAAATGTGCTCAACATTGCTAATTATTAGAGAAATGCAAATTAAAGTTACATTGAGTTACAGTGAGCCACCTGTCAGAATGGCTATTATCAAAAAGACAAAAGGTAACAAGTGTTGGTATGAACGTGGAAAAATGGGAATCCCTGTACTTTTGTACACTGGTAGGAATGTAAATTAGTGCAGCTATTATGGAAAACTGCATGGAGGTTTCTCAGAAAACAGAAAAAAATTATCATATGATCTAGCAATCCTACTTTTTGGTATTTACAAAAGCAAATGTTCATTACAGCACTATACACAATAGTCAAGTTATAGGATCAGCCTAATTGTCCATTATCAGATGATTGGAGAAAGAAAATGTGGTGTGTGTATGCAAAGGAATAGTATTTAGCCTTAAAAAGGAGGAAATTCTGTTATTTATGACGACATAGATGGAATTGGAAAACATTAAGTTTATAAGCCAGGCACAGAAAGACAAATAGTACATGTTCTCATTAAATGTAAGATGTAAAACAATTGAACTCATAGAAGCAGAGTAGAATGGTGGTTGCAGAGACTGGGGTAATAGGGAGATAAACATCAAAGGGTACACACTCTCAGTTAGCAGAAATATATTTTGAGTTCTATTGTACAGTGTGATGAAGATAGTTAATAATGGGGTATCGTACATTTCAAAATTGCCAAGAGTAAATTTCAAATATCTTTGCCACAAAAATGTTAAATTTTTTAGGTGATAGGTATGTTAACCGGCTTGATTAAATTATTTCACATTGTATTTAGAAATCATAGTATCACTTTGTACCCCATAAATTTATGCAATTATAAATTGTCAATTTATAGTTATAAAAAGAAATGCAAGGTAAAATAATGCTTTATTGTTTTTCTTCTCCAGGCAATAAGCTTATTCATTTTGGTGGGATTTACAGGAGAGTTCCAAATTTTTTCAAGGTGGGGACTTTTTCTGTTGTGTATAAAAATCATTAAATTAAAAAAAAGTTTGAAAAATTTTTTAGTTTAGTCTAATTTTGTCATTGCAGTTTGAATCTGTGTATCCCTCCAACATATTTTCTCTTTTCATATTTTTTGAAAAGACAATGATAACAAAAATGCTTTCTTTTTATTCTTCTTTTACTTTTTTCCCCCTGTAAAATCGAAGACTAAAAGTGTAAGTTTTTTGTCCAAGTACTGTGGTTTTATCTGTAGTGCAGATAATCACAGTGGACTTATATATCTTAGAGCAGTATTTGGTCTTTAAATGTAATCTTTGAGAAACATCCTCTGGATTTTAAAGGTTGAGAGTTTTTTAAGAAAATAGTTTTATCGGTTCTTGAGGCCTGGAAAAAAAGCCAGCATCATTTATCCAAGGCTTTGTTATGCTCTCACTGTGTCAGATTGACAAGACAGAGCCAGATCAGTTCACTTTATGGAACTATCAGAAAATGTGTCAGGGGCTGTGCTAGGTACTGGGTTTACCACAAGCAGCAAGAAGGCACAGGGAGCATGCTGGGTGATTTGTATCTTGGGTCAGTTCATTGCAATACAAATGTGCCAAGGACTCTGAAAGAAGCCTGCTAAGGGTGATGTGGGGGCACGGCGGGAAGATCAAGCAAACTTCCTCTTCTAAGCCTCCATGTTTTGGGAAGCCCTCTGCCTTTCCCCAGGACAGAGACTAGAAAAATAACAGCAAGTTCAGATTGTTCAAGGGTCAAAAATATCCAGGTATTTTGATCACTGGTACCATATGAAAACCACAGGTTGGCAAGATTGGCTTTGTAAAAGCAGCCGAGGCACACGCTGCAGAATGAGAGTCACTACTTTCAGAGAAACGTGACCCTCTTAAGATACACAAGAACCGTCTTGACTCAAGATACCTCCCAGCCTAGGAATGTGCTGGGAATCCAGAAATAAGGAATACCAGCTCTTTTATCCTTCGTAGAGCATCATTTTAGGCAAGACTTCCTTAATCTCTTAAAGCTGACGCAGGTAGTCTTTTCCATACAACATGGCCAGAATGTGAGCATTGTATGAGTCAACTCTCCATTTTCACATCCACTTTATTTTAGTGCAGCTGTTTAAGCTCAAATTGCTCTCCGTGGTTGGGAGCTTGAAAAATGGCCAAAATGAACGGGGTGAATTTAAATAAATTCCCGTCCATTCAGCCTCTGCCGATTTTTAGTTTCCCACTTCTCATTGGGTCTTATTATAGTTTCTGGTCTCTCAGTTAAGTGTTTCTAGGTAACTCTCCAACTTATCATTCAGAATCCCTTTAAAGACCATAAAACCTTCTTCCTATATGTTTTCCCCTACCCTCCCAACTCAGAACTCTCTCTTATCTATATCCCCATAACACATTATATTGAATGCATTTCTATTATGAAATCCATCAAATGAGATGTATTGTATTATGATGATTTGTTTACCCATCTGTGTCTCTGTTCTTCCTTCTGTCTATAGTCAATGACCTCTCTCTCTCTCTCTCTCTTTTTTTGAGATGGAGCCCTGCTTTCTTGACCAGGCTAGAGTGTAGTGGTACAATCTTGGTGCAATGCAACCTCCGCCTCCCAGGTTCAAGCAATACTCCTGTCTCAGCCTCCCAAGTAGCTGGGATTACAAGCGAGTACCCCTACATCCGGCTAATTTCTGTATTTTTAGTAGAGATGGGGTTTCACCATGATGACCAGGCTGGTCTCAAACTCCTGACCTCAAGTGATCCGCATGCCTCTGCCTCCCAAAGTGCTGGGATTAGAGGTGTGAGCCACCACGCCCGGCCAATGACTTACCTCTTTACAACTCTAGTGTCTTTAGAGCCTAGTAGTACATAATAGATTTTTCTTTTCTTTGAGACAGAACCCTTTGTTGCCCAGGCTGGAGTGCAGTGGCACAATCTTGGCACACTGCAGCCTCCACCTTTCGGGTTCCAGCAATTCTCCTGCCTCAATCTTTCAGGTAGCTAAGATTACAGGCATTCGCCACCATGCCTGGCTAATTTTTATATTTTTAATAAAGATGGAGTTTCACCATGTAGGCCAGGCTGGTCTTGAACTCTTAACCTCAGGTGATCTGCCCATCTCAGCCTCCCAAAAGTGCTAGGATTACAGGCGTGAGCCACTGTGCCCAGCATAATAGATGTTTAATAAGTGTTAATCTCTAAGAAAGTGGGGCTCCCTCCATTTTTATATATTTTAGGATATTTTTAGTGTCTCTTAGAAAAAAATATTTGAGGTAACATTAACTATTTTTGATTGTTTTCACTATTCTTTGTGTTTCATTGCGTATCTTTCTGCCTGCTTTATGATGGACAACTTGACACTGTGGCAGTGCCTCCTCTCCAGTGAACTGCCAGTGGGACTCGTATGCGCCTTGGTCAGAATGCAATGGCTGTACCAAGACTCAGGTAGGACCATGCAAAACTTTGTATTTGATTATTTATGTTTAGAAATACTTAGGCATGGCCAAATGGCATTAACTTTTGAATGTTCATTAAACAGTATCAATGTTTTTTGAAAACTATATTAGCAATTTTGAAGGGAGAAAAGTATGACTTGTTTAATAATATTGTAATAAAGTAATTTGTATATTCATTTTTCTTGAAGGACTTTTCTAGATCTTATCTTGGAGCTAGAAATGTGTATAGGCTGAAAGTTCAAGGCAATTTACTAACTTTTTAACTATGCGAAAAATAGAAATAACATAGAATGAATTTTTTTTGCTAATTTAAAATGCTTTATATTCATTGAGTTCAACTTTTCTTCTCATCTCAAACTAACACTAGCAAATAGCAAGATGGCTGCTTGATTTTTCTTCACAAATAGTGAACAATCATGAAAAAAATTTTGCAAAATGTTTTAAAGTTTAATTGCTAAGTAATACAAATACAATGTTGAACTTAATCTAGATATTATAAAATGCTTCTTAAAATGTCTGTTTTAGGCCGGGCGCGGTGGCTCACGCCTGTAATCCCAGCACTTTGGGAGGCCGAGGCCGGTGGATCACGAGGTCAAGAGATCGAGACCATCCTGGTCAACATGGTGAAACCCCGTCTCTACTAAAAATACAAAAA
>NW_016107395.1:487582-522938 GCF_001604975.1 Cebus imitator
AAAAAAAAAAAAAATGTCTGTTTTAATTCCTTATTATAAAATGTTCATTGGAGAAAATACAGGAAGTTGTAAAGAAATAAACATTACTCATAATTCTACCATTTAAAAGAAAGAAATTGTATAACAGCGTTTGGTATTTATTCTTTCGGCTCTGTCTGCCTTTTCTCCATGTGTACTTATAATTTAAAAGGAGATTATTTTATCATAGTTTTGTACTCTACTATTTTAATCTAACATTTGTTATCAGCAAAATAACTTATAACAGCAGTATTATGTTCCATGATATTAATATACCCTTATTTTTCTACTTTTTTATTGTTTGATATTTGTCTCCATTTTTGTTATAAAGAAAACTTTAATAAACATTTTTGAATGTAGAGATCTGTCCTCTTTTCCCATAATTTTCTGAGGATAGTCCTAGAAATAAAATGTTTGTCTTAAAGTTTCTGAACATTTTAAGAGTTAAATATTTTAGAAATAGTCCAGTTTGGATAAAAATATATATTTAAAAATCACTTTTAATTATTAAAATAACAGAATCGTACTATAGAAGATAATTTTTATTTGGAAGCACCATCACTCTCATCATTTTCATCAGCCATTTATTTAGTACCTACATGAGTGGTATTTTCAAAACAAATTACATGAACAAAGAATTTGGCTTCTAGCAAGTATAATAAATAACAGCTCTGATTACAGGCAAATAGGTACATGAATAATAGGCAAAGGTCAAAGAAACATCAAGCACGTTAAATATTTTTATCGTTTGAAAAGAAGAAAGAACACTAAATAGAAGTAGAGAGAGGGTGTTTTTTATACAAGCAATTTTTTTCTTTAAGTGAAGGTCATCATGCAATGGATACATCCTAGCTTATAAAAACAAAATTTTCATTCAGAAAGAGACAAGTGAAAATGAAAAAGGAATCGTAAAGTCAGGCTTTGACAGGTGAGAATGAGACCTTGGAGAGTGGCTGCCATCAAGGGCTCCCTGGTAATACAGAGAAGAAAAACACTCCCTATGCAAACAACGCCATCTGTGCTCTGGAACTTCACAAAAGAACACCACTGAAAAGCCACACATGAGCGGTGTCTTCATCACTTACAAAGAGACGAAAAATGCTCCTTATGCAAACAGTTCCACCTGTGCTCTGGAACATTACCAAAGGACACTGATAAGCCACACATGAGCAGCATCTGCATCCCTTACAAAGACACGAAAAACAGTATCAAGAAACCTTACCTAGTTCCATTCCACGCTCATATTCCTCTGTGGCTCCTTTGCTTAAACATGATGAAAGGCGCCAGAGCCAGGCTCTGGCTGGTGCGAATCTGCTCAGAGTTCAAATTATGCCACTGTGACCCCTCATGCTGAAGAATTCCCACTTCTAACCCAATTTAGGATGGATGCATAAGTTCAACATTGATATGTACAGCAACTCTTCCCTGTTGGTCTTCACTCAATGTTTAAATCCTCAGGATGCTCAGTTTTGGTTCTGTTTTATGTTTTGTTTTTTTAATGGAGAAGAGGTGAGTACAGGAAGAGGCCTGGAAGATGCTCACCGATTGCCAGTGGTAGATCTTTCTTTTTGTTTAAATGTTAAGATACATGTCTTTGTAGTGAATGAGGATTTAATAAACTTTAGGACGAATTAGTTGTAAACTTCTCATTTAGTTTTGCCTATATTCTTTCCCCTCAAGAGGCTTGTATTTTACATATTCCTTTGTAGATGTAGCTTCACCCTTGGATTATTTAGGCTTCTGTTTTGTAAATTTGATCTCCATATTCATATATTTCTCTCTGAATTGTTTTTCCTTGCCTTCCTTCCTGAAGAAGGCTTACAGTTTAGCTCGAAGGAATTGCCATCACTTTTCTGAAGGCTTCCCTAACTCTAACTCTGCTTCATCTTAACCCCCTTCCCAGTACCCTATCCACACTCCAGAAAAAGTCATTTCACTTTCTCTAATGAGCTCTTGGAACACAGCTTTGGCAAATACATTGATCATTCTATGCTATAATCTATTTGCTTATGTGTCTACCCTCTAAGCTTGACTCAGGTTACTTTCTTTTTTCTTTTCTTTTTTTTTTTTTGAGACAGTGTCTTACTCTGTCAGCCAGGCTAGAGCGCAGTGGTGTGATCTCGGCTCACTGCAATCAGGTTACTTTCTTACAATCACTAAAAACAATTTTTTTTTTTTTGCATTTAATCCTGAAAGTCAATATGTACCTGGGAGCGCTCTATAAATAATAGCTGAAATGTCGCTGAACTCAAGGACAAGCAGGTCTGTGGATTCATTGATTTTTAGGTTTTATTTCTGTATAACACCAGAACAATTTTCTGGACATTGTTTGTCTAATTGTATTACGTTTGCTCAGATTTTATTACTCAGATAAAGGAAACTGGAGATTTCTTTGGAAAAAACAAAACCAAACCACTGCCTGCTTTGTGTTTAGACTCGCAGGCGGTCAGTTGCTGTGTATGGGCAGTATGGGGGCCAACCTTGTACTGGAAATGCTTTTGAAACACAGTCCTGTAAACCTACAAGAGGATGTCCAACAGAGGAGGGATGTGGAGAGCGTTTCAGGTGTTTTTCAGGTAATTTGTTTTCCATAGGCTCAGCATGAAGATTGTAAATTCAAATGTTATTTGATGAACTTGCTCATTATACATTTGTTAAGTTTTACTAAATTTATATTGGCCTAAAATTAATTTGCCCCAAATATCATCAGGATTTTTGTTGGTAAGTTAATCACACATTCAGCTATCATTCTTTCAAATGCAAGGGGAGGCATCTGGTAATAAACATGGCAATGCTTTTAGTCTCTTCGAATGGAACTCTGGCTACTGACATACCCAAATAGATACTCAAAATAATTTAGGCAGTAACTTCGGCACCCAAAATAATTTAGGTAGACCCAAATAGGCACCCATAATAATTTAAGCAGGTTGTATTTTGGGTGAAGACGCAGAGTGAGTCTTGTACATATACGAGATTAGACAAAAACAATGTTACTGCCTAAATTATTATGTTTACAAGAAAGCAACACTAATGAGCTGATTAAGGAGTAATACAGTTCTCTCTTACACATGGGGTGACTGAAACATAGTTTTGGCATTGAATATTATTTCATCAGTTCTCTATGTTGCATTTGTGCAGTCAGATTAATGTAATAAAATTTAGTAAACGCTTATGATTCTTCTTGTGTTTCAAATAGTGGTAAGGGTGGTATATACAAGGGAAACACATGCCTCTTCCCTCACAAATATTAACGTTTTATGGGCAGAATAGTACATAAATAATCCCTGAGTTAGAAGGGCTCCTCAATGATGCCTGTCAAATGCTTACTTTACTTTCGAAATCCAAATCAGGTAACAACTCCTTCAGGAAGCCTTCCCTAAATCCCTAACTGAGAGAAGTAATTAACCAATCACCTCCATGTGTTCCTTATGCATATTGTACCATCTGTAATTTGGATTATTTGTTGGCCTGAATGTCTCTCTTGGTGAACTGTGAACTCCTTGAAGATATGAATTATATTTCCTTCATGTTGGCTTCTGGAGTCTCTGGTACATAATACATTCTCAACAAATGTTTGCTTCATTGGATTGAGTGACAGTATAGCAGCTTGTGTGTCCTACAGGGACAGTTGTGCACTAAGCATCCTATGAGGACATAGAGGAAGAACATGCAGCAGAGCCTGTGAGGTAGGGATGGCTTTCAAGAGGAGATAACGTTTAATTTGATTCTTGTAGGACAAGTAAGAATAGGTAGAGAAACTGTTCTAGGCAGAGAGAACTAACTGTAAGTACAAGATCATTGGAGTTAACAGAAAATGTGGCCTTTAATTCATGCAGGTAGTCCAGTATGACTAGAGTATGTGAAGCTAGTAGGAGAATGGCTGGACATGGTGCCGGGGAGATAGGCAGGAACTAGATCATCTGGTACCCTCCAGTGCTTCCTTGGTACTCTAGATTTATGGCTGTTATAACAATTATGATCTACGTCTTTGTAGTATTTCCTATTAGATTGTAAAGTATATGAAAAGTCTGGCAAAGGCCATTTTTATTCATATTTGTATGCCAGCCCCTATTGTGCTAAAGAAATATTGAATTTTAACCTTTTGATAAAATTCTCCTGCTCTTAAAGCTCACAAATGCAAATTGCCAAGAAAAGCTCAACTTGGTCATCTTAGAATGACAGAAAAAAATTGAAAGTTGAAGGGCAGGAAGTCAATCGATCTTCCCAGTAGTTGGAATTGTATAATTTAGACAAGCTGCTTGATTACGGGTGAGATCCTGAAAATTTGAATTCAGATCCTGTTTTTAATTTTGTGTCTGAGTTATGAATCACTTCTGTGTGTCACAAAATGGAGACAAAATAATCACTAGTCCTTTCCTAGACACTCTGGGATTTATCTCCCATTTAGATTGAAGTATCAATGCAGTGTTGCTGGTGGCAGGAAACGTTTTTTGGTTCTGGATAGCGTTTCTCTTCTTCCCTCTTTTACATTGCCATGTGAGTTTTTCTTGTGTTCAGGTCAGTGCATCAGCAAATTGTTGGTTTGCAATGGGGATTCTGACTGTGAAGAAGATAGTGCTGATGAAGACAGATGTGAGGACTCAGAAAGGAGACCTTCCTGTGATATCGATAAGCCTCCTCCTAACATAGAACTTACAGGAAATGGGTAAGGTGCTGGGCAGCCTCCTGAGTACATCAATGAATTGTAATTTTAAACTTTTTTGTTATGGTTTGGCAAGTCTAAGAACAAATCTCCTAATAGGCAAGACTTTTCATTGGCTCAGAGCTCTTTGCCACATCCTGAGACAGTATTTTTGTTCATACATGTATACCTGTAGATACATGTGGTGAGATGTTGAATGAACGCTTGTTGTAGGATGGTCCTGGTTTTAGCACTGAAATTCGAATCCAGAGAAACCCCTTAGTCTCAAGGAAACCTGGACAGTTGGTCACTTCATGGGTGTTTGAAGGGAGGAAGGAAGGGAGGGGAGAGAGAGAGAGGGAGAGAGAGAGAAAGAGAGAGAGAGAAAGAGAGAGAGAGAAAGAGAGAGAGAGAGAGAGAGAGAGAGAGAGAGAGAAGACTGGTTCAGTAATGTGGGGGCTATTCAAGAGAAGGAAGAAACAATAGAATGATAACAGGATGAGAAGAGAAAGAGAAACAAATGTGTTGTAATACCCAGGCTGAACAGCAATTGCCTAAACTAGCCAAAAAACTTCATTTACAAGTGAAGGTTGGAAAATACTGTGTTTACCTTATTAAAGAAAATTCTGGAGAAGTTTTCAATGTCATATGACTTGTTAAGGTATTAAGACTTAAGAATAACCTGTTTTAAAATGAAAGAAGTAATTTATCTGTAACATTTTAAAATTAACAGAGAAATAGGTTAAAATTACTTTAAAAAGTATACCATTCAGCAAGCTCAGAGACAATTAGTTAAAATTTATTATAGAGTGCTCTCTGTCCTCAAGAGTAACCTTAATTGTATTGGTTTTATCTATAGATTCAATTCAAAACCAGCTGTTGCCATAGATACAAAAGAGCCATGTGTTTCCCAAATATGTTCTTTGAAAGGCTGTTGGCTTTCCCCAGCTATTAGTTTTAGTGATTATACTAAGCAGGGGAAGCTGGATAATGTATGGTATGCATTAGGATGCTGTGCTCTTTATTTGAGCTCTCTCAAAGAAGTGTTTAACTGTAATGCATTTTAAGAATTTCTAGAGTTCTCTAACGACTTTTTTTCCCAGGAAGTGCTATTTCTGGTTTTTAACTGCCTTTTATTTCCTCCTCCACCTCCTTTTAACAGTTACAATGCACTCACTGGCCAGTTTAGGAACAGAGTCATCAACACCAAAAGTTTTGGTGGTCAGTGTAGAAAGGTGTTTAGCGGGGATGGAAGAGACTTCTACAGGCTGAGTGGAAATGCCCTCTCCTATACATTCCAGGTACTTACGATGTTACTGATTTCTAATCTGGGATTGTCAGACAGCATTATTTATATGATACTGACTTTTAGGTATTTGTTGAGAATTTACTTAAGGTCTAATATGTGGTCAATTTTTATCAATGTTTTATGTCAACTTAAAAAGTATACTCTGTTTTTCTTTGGGGTACAGGGCGATGACACTTTAACATGTGTCATTTAAGCTGACATATCCTTATACCTTCATGTTCTATGTGGGCCCAAGACCTTACTGTCTGTGCCTGTACAGGTATTAAAACTTAAGGCCCTGTCCCTGACTGGTAATGATAGTCTCTTGACACTGCTAGTGTCAGCTCACTTAAAATGCTTTTATTTTAAAATCGTGAACTATTTCATCTATACAAAAGAGCATGGATAACATATACGTGTAGTTTAAAGAAAACTGTCCTCTCTGCCCACCATCTGCCTTAAGAAATAGAATATTGCCAGTGACTTAAAGGCCCCTCTACGCCCCTCTCTGATCACATCCCTCTCACTCCTCAGGCAACCACTATCTTATATTTTGTATTAATTATATCCTTGGTTTTTTTTTTTTCTGTAATGCTTGTTCTTTATATGTCTTTGTCGCTAAATAGAGATTTGTGATTTAGTTTTGCTTATTTTTTCCATTTATAAATAGAATCATACCTATCCTTCTGTTACTTTTTTCCCCTAAAAGTTATGGTTTTGAGATTTACTCATGCTGTTGCAGGTGTCATTTTTATTGCTGTTCGCAATTTTTTCTTATGAAAATGACTTGAACGTTCTTGTGCCTGAATCCCATACAAATGAACTAGAGATTCTCCAGGGCATACACCTGGATCTAAAATTGCTGCCTTGTAGGATATGTATGTATTAAATTTTACTAGGTAAAGTATCCAAAATGGCTGGATCATTTCATATCCCAGCAGTGGGGATGAGTGGCCTCCACTTCACATTCTTGCCAACACTGGTATTGCCTAACTTTCTAATTTTGCTTATGATCTCAGATCTCCTCTGGCTCCAGGCTTCTGTTTCTCAAAAGCTATTTCTGTCATACACACCTAAATTCACCCATGAGTAGGTTTTGTTCAACACAAAACGTACTCATGCAAAACAGTTATGGCTTTAGGAAACTTTATGGAAGATTTGGAAAGAAGATAGAGGAGAGGTTTTCTGTTGCAGTGATGCAAACATGTCGAAGCAATAGCAATCGGCATCTTCTACCTTAAAACATTCTTCCACAGCCTCGACACGGTGAAATTTCTGGTCTCATCTGGTGTTAGCTTCTTTCTTGCTTTTGCCTTTCAAGATCCCCCCTCCCACTCCTTTACCTCCCTTTGTCCCCAAACTCCAAAAAATGTCTAATTCAGCTTTCAATATTGATTACTCCTAAATTTGCACACCCAAACTACTGAAATGTTCAGACAAAAGGGCCTTTTGCTTACCCAATTTAACCTTCTCCAGAAAGCAGTTTTGATTATAAATAGCAAACATACTATCTTCTAATTTACCACAGAATAAGTTAGAGAATAAGTTAAGAGTTGTTGAGTGATATAAATGAGAAGTAAAATGGATCTAAAAAATAATTGTAGCTACCAGTTTTTGAATACCTACTGTGACATCTGCACGATTTTAGGTGATTAGCGCAGTTTAAAATTCACAGCAGCCTTGGAAAGTAAGCAATATTTTACTATTTTATGTATGTAGAAATTAAGGCTGAAGAGGGCTTCAGCTGACTTACTCAAAGTCACCAAATTAAAAGTAGTAGAGCTTAGATCTGGTCTGTCAGATTTCACAGCCTTTTATTTTACCATTACATTTTACTCTCCCCATGTATTTCATTTAATTTCTTTTTCAACTCTAAATTCAGCATGGCGAATAACATGTTTCATCATTTAACCTTTGGCCAGAAAGGAGAATGTAAAATAGGCATATACAGAGAATTTTTTCTCACCGTATTCCTTAGAGAATGTGTTCCTAATTCTTTCATAATTATAATGTGGAGACTTGCATGTATATTTCTAAAAGGGTCAAATTTAGAAAGTTACAGAGCAGAGAAAAAATGAGACAGGGCGTTTCTGACTTAGTTGGAAGGTAGACATGCAGGAAGTCTGCACTTCTGAAGAAGAGGGATAATTTAATAACAGCGTGATCCTGACATTCTATTTTACTCAGCGGGGCTTGGTCTTTAGATTGACATCTGAAATGTCTTCCCCATCACTGAATGTGAAGATGTTTGTCAGAGTAGAGGGAAATTATAGCCTGTTACAGACTGAGGAACAGAGATGTTTTGAGGAGCCAATCTGAGGGAAGTGAAGTGGAAGCAACAGGCAGTGAGTCAGCCACACAAGTGCTAAGCCCAGATGTGGATGTGGCAGTGGTGAATGTTCTCCATGATTCAAATAAATTGATCTAGGGCCCACTGGGTGTTCAGCTCTCTTCAAAGTGGAAGGTGACTTTTGGCTTAACATAAATATTAGTAAATAAACATAAAACAGAATTGGCCAGTTTTATAATCCCCGTTTTGGTTTCTAGCTTCATGGTTTATCCAGGGAAAACCCAATCTCTTGTTGAGTAAGCTACTTAATTTCGACGCTGTGCACATTCTTTGTCTACTTATATATTTTATACAACATGGAAGGCATTTGTTGCTTGGGAAGGTGCCCCTTCGCCTAGTTCAGCCTGAGAGATGGCAGAAAGACTGTTGTGTTTATTCTGCATATGTGATGAATTGCAGAAGAGGATGAGTTATGATCAAGGTGAAGAAGTCTCATGGCTTCTTCTGTGTTTGGTCTTGAATGTACTTCATTATATATTTTGAAGAGAAATCCTAGATGCATTTCAAGTGAAAAACAAAAACAAATTCTAAAGGCAATTTTAATGAATGCTACCTTATCTAAGTCTTTGCTGCTTCTATTGGTATGAGGACTAGATACCTGAGATTTCTAAATCTACCTTGTTAGCTAGGGATAATTTAAATGATAGTTAAAAATATATCACATGTAAGAGTCCTTTATATACTAAGCACTGTTCCAAGAGCTTTACATGGATCTATTTTCCTTATAATAACCTGAGGAGGTAGGTACTGGCATCTCATTTTACAAATGAGAAAACAAAGGCAAAAAAGCTAAATAGCATATCCACAGCATAGAAGATGACAAAGGTGAGATTTGAACTTTAGAAGTCCGGCTCCAAACCCCCTCTTAGCAGACACTATACTTACAAGCATTTTATATAGTATATATACATGTATGTATATACGGTGAATATCTCTATCTGTATATCATCCCTCATTCTATATGTAGGTGGGAGTGAGAGAGAGAAAATGAAAAAACAGGAAGGCAAGAGGAATACTTTTTTTTTTTTTTTGAAAGAGTCTTACGCATTTGCCTAGGCTGGAGTGCAGTGGTGTCATCTCGGCTCACAGTAACATCTTCCTTTTGTGTTCAAGTGATTGTCATGTCTCAGCCTCCTGAGAAGCTGGGATTACAGGCGTGTACCACCATGCCTGGCTAATTTTTGTATTTTTAGTAGATACAGGGTTTTGCCATTTTGGTCAGGGTGGTTTCGAACTCCTGTCCTCAAGTGATCCACCTGCCTCAGCCTCCCAAAGTGCTGGATTTAGAGGTGTGAGCCACTGACCCTGGCCCTGGGAGCACCTTTGAATAACTGAATGAAGTTCAAGCTGGCTGGATTACAGAGTGAAGTGTGAAGAGTCGTAAGCAATGAGGTTATAAGTGATCAGGAAAGTAAATAAAATAGACTTTTTTTTCTGTTCAGTTAAGGAGTTTGGATTTTAAAAAAGTCATTAGAGAGTTTAAGAAAGGGTGTTACTCTTATGAACAGTGGACAATAGATTGGAGGGTGGCAGACTGGGGGAAAGCAATCTGGTTAGAGAATTGTTGTAATAATCCCTGAGGAATATGACAGTGGCCTGAGAAAACTCGGTAAGTGGCTGAATGCAAGGAATGATGGAGAGTGAGCAGTCTGGGATATGAATGGGTTTCTGACTTGGACCAATGGCCAGATGAAAATACAATCCTCTGAGATGGTAAGGACCCGTTTGCAGAAAGAAGACAAATTCAGTTTAGGTACCTAAGTTATGTCTAAGTGCTCAGGAGAAAGAGTTTGGGCTGGAAATATACATTTGCTGATTATTCGTATTGGAATGGTAATTGAAGCCACAGAGTAGAGATCACTGTTGCTCTCGGAACTCGCATAGATGAGTGGTATAAGGAGATGCCTGGAGGAGTCTTAGAAGGAACAGCCAGAGAGAGAGAGAAAAAAAAAAGAAAACTAGAAAGCCAATGGAAAAGAGTATTTCCAGTAGGAGAAAGTGGTCGACAGTGCTGAATAACGTTGGAAGAAGTGTTCACCATCTGGTGAAATAAGGAAGATGCCGGCAGCATTGTTGGAAGTCAGACCGTTGTAGGTGGAAGAGTGAATGGGAAGTGAGGAATTTAAGATAATTACAGTCAACTCATTTAAGGTGGTGAGATGGGAAAGCAGAAAAGTAGAAAAGAAGGAATATAGAGTAACAGGTAACATCTTAGAACATGTATGAGTTTTGATAGAAAGGAGCCAGTAGATCAAGAAAAATGGAAGCTGTAGGAGAGGGAACAATAAAGCCATCTAATCCACCCTTTGAAGAGGTCAGAGGGAATGCAATACGGAGAAGAGACAGAAAGGTTAGCCTAAGAGAAGGGGGAAGGACACCTATGGAGAAAAAGAATGAAGAAAAGTTAATAAGTTTGTAGATTTGTTTGCCAGCAGTTTAAGTGGTCTTTGAAGATGGGAGATTTTGTAAAGAAAGAGGTAAGATCATCTTCTGAGAGTGAAGGAAGTGGCTGTAGAATTGGGGAATTGAATTTTGAAAAAATTTTAAAATTTTGCAGAGTTTATAAATAGGTACTGTAGAGAATGTGAGAAAGAGAGAACTGACTAGAGAAATAAAGTATTGCTGGATGGTACTGAGGATTCTACTGAAGTTGAAAATCACAAATGGATTTGTAGTGGCACCAATATGTACAGTTGTGCGATTTGCTAGAGTAGTGCTAAGCTGCTTGGCCTAGCAAGCCTGGGCTGGGTTTTTGCCAGGAAAATGTGATAGCAGGTCATCTAGGCAAGGAAGTTAAATTCATTGGCAAGAGGATGGTTGAAGTCATGAGCCACGAAGGAAGTGAAATAACTGAAAGTACTGATAGTGAGAAACAGGGAGAGTAAGTGCAAGAACATGTTTCTATAATGTTAAATAATAGATGTGGCAATAATAAAATGAAAGTTAAAAGAATAAGAGATGTCAGAGTGTAGGAAGGTTGAATTTAGGATTTCAGGGGAAGAATCAGTCTTGGAGGATCCAGAATCTAAGCTGGAAGAAGGAGGGTATTAATTAAGGAAAATGTAATAAGACCACACCACTTTGAGAAAGATGATTCTTGCAGCTATGTGTAGGTAGATAGGAGTGAGAAGATGCTGAACTAAAGCAGCTAAGAGGCTTATTTGCATAAATCAAGAACCACATATTTGAATTGTGGATATAAAGATGGGGGAAATAGGCTAATTTTTTTTTTTGCATTGAAAGGAATGTATGTAACTTTTCTTTCTCCAAAGAGATAAAAAACTAAATTTTTTTAGTCAATAATATATATGTATGTGTATGTGTGCATATGTGTATATGTGTATATACATATGTGTCTATATATAATCACACACACACATACATACATATATTTTTCATTCCATCCCAAGCTGAATTTTTGCATTTAACTTTTAGGCAAACCAATTTCATAATGTAACGGAAATAATGTTCTAATAAAAGATTTGCTTAAATCCATCTTCTTGTCTTTCTTATCTTTTTAGCATGCATATCTAATACTCAATGGAAGGTAGTGATAACAATCATATTATATTTTACGGCATTTTGCTGTATTTCTTTCTAGTCTTTTTTGACTGGACATATTCTTGATTGATTTTAGTTAATAGCATTTTCACACTTATACCTGTTTTCTTATTTAATGTGACAACATGAATATTATGTCTTTGTAAGCATCATATAGTATGACTGTGTAACATTATTTTCTTTCCTTTTAGTTATCAAAAAAGTATATCATTTCCATCAGTTCAACTTTCTCTCTCCTTATGCTTTGATCCCAAACACAGATGTGTATGTATATATAACAAAAACACTAATGCTTGTGGAAGGAGGATTCCCAGTTTGAATNAGCGAGAGGGAGTCTTCTTGCCTATTTTGTTTTATTCCTGCAGAGACTGACATTTTTAGCAAATTGGTTGTCTCTAATTTTAACAAATCAAGAGATTTCTACATGAAGATTCAAATTTATCTCCTGAAAAAAATCAGACAATCTGTCAATACCAGAACCTGTCTAGTGGATTTGAGTGTTGTGTGTCCCTTTTAGACAGGGTATGTGTTCACTTTCTCGTCACCATGCTGTCCACTGGAGGTTTCCAACATTGATATTACCTGCCAGTCGCCTGTGGGCATTTCATTTTCATACTTGATCTAGAGTAAAATAAAGGATAAATGAATGATTGCCTCTTCAATAAAAGCTGAAGCTGTCACTTCTCAATTAGTTACATGTGACTAACTTGTTGCCTACTTTAAAATTCTTTTGGAGTGGCCCTTTCTTCTACTATCTATCGTAGAAAAAATGCAATCTTAGCATTTATCCAAGTGAAACGGAATTAGAAATTAAATCCACTGCTTGATCACATAGAACATTCCAAAACAAAGTTCAAAAGAGTTGCTTCATATCACCTATTTGCATCTCTGTTCCCCTTTATTAGATGAAAAATCAAGAGCCAAATTCTTTCTAGTTCTCTGTCAGTGTAGCTTTTGTTAATTTGCTCACTTCGGGGCCAAATGCTGACATTAAAGGAACATAGAAGTTGTTTGTACCTAAACGTGTTTCATGAATCACTTGGAATTGCCATTGTTGGTACCATGTGTCCTGCTTAATAAAAAATAATCATCGAATGAACTCTTTCCTTATAATCATACAGGCCTGGTCTTAATGAGAGTCACAGCTGCTTTGTGCAACTGAAGAGCTTTTCTCTTTGGGAAGATTGCATCAAGAAAGTATCCATGATGAAGGATTCATGACAGAAATATCTTGGGTATCTCCAAACCTTAATTTAGTCATAGAAACATTTTTCATTTTCTTTGCAGGTGAAAGTAAATAATGATTTTAATTATGAATTTTACAATAGTACCTGGTCTTATGTAAAATCTACATCAAGCGAACATACATCATCTAGTAACAAGCGCTTCCTTTTTAGCTCTTCATCATCTAGTTCATACAGTTATCATTCACATACCAATAAAATCCATAAAGAAAAGGTTAGTAAAAATGTCAGCTAACTTTTCTCTATTTTACTGTTTTTAAGTGTTGCTTGCATTAATAAACTTGTATTAATCGAAAGGATCAACTTTCATATTAAAATTTGTAATAGTAATTGTACTACCTTTAAGAGACAATACAATATGTTTCTCTAAAAGGTACAATACTGTCTCATTAAATCTCTTTGATACTACATTTAGTTGTACTGGCCAGGCACAATGGCTCACGCCTGTAATCCCAGCACTCTGGGAGGCCAAGGTGAATGGATTGCTTGAGCTTGAGCTCAGGAGTTTGAGACCAGCCTGGGCAACATAGTGAGACCCTGTCTCTTTAAAAGTACAAAAATTGGCTGAGCATGGTTGTGCATGCCTGTAGTCCCAGCTACTCAGCAGACTGAGGTGGAAGGATCACTTGAGTCCGGGGGGAGTGGGAGCAGTGAGTCAATACCATGCCACTGCACTTCAACCTGGGTAACAGAGTGAAAACCTGCCTCAAAAAAACAAAAACAAAAACAAAATATGTATATGTATGTTTATTTATACATTTAAACTTCTCTTTAAAAGTATTTGTTTTTATTTGAAAATGTTTACAAACCCCTTATTACCTTGAAATCTTCTATTTTAAATGGTCTTAAATTTCTTACTTGTGATTACTGGTGATACTATTTTAAGTGTCATATACAATTTAAAAAATCTAATTAATGCTTATATATGCTTCTTAAATGCAAATGCTAGAGTCTTCTTAGAAGGTGCATGAAGATATAAGACTTTAAAAACATTTTATTACTTTTGAGATACCAACATTTTTATCTAAGAAAGCTAAAAGACTTATTTTTAAGTACTTCATTGTTTGGAAATACAGAAACTTTCCTCTTGAGAAACCTGAACAGTTGAGATGGATTGTACTAATTGATATAGAGTTATGGGTGAAGAATTTTTTTGGCTGATCATTATTTACAATCTGTACATTTCATCTCATTCTTAAAGTTAGTAATTTGATTAATAAATCACTTAGAAAGGTATAAGAAATATTGGTTTTGTTTTACGACTAAGAAACTGTGGAACTATGATTTGTAAAAACATTTATTGTCTCCATATTATGTTGTTCACATGGTGGGGGTTTGGCAAAAGTAGATCTGTGATCTGTCTTGGATGTCATTGAAAGATGCTTAGGAAGTGTTTAAAAGACCTCATTATAAAGTAGCTTAACCTGCAAATACCCTGGCATGACAGATAAATGATACCTACAAGTCATTTCAAGACAGGGACAATAAGATCACATTTACATATTTATATTTATCAGTTGATGGATTGATTCTTTTTTTCTAGTTGAAGATAGCATAGCAACTTGGCCTTGGGGTTTTGGAGGTTATATAAGAAGTTATCATATAATTTCTTTGCCTGTAATCTCAGCACTTTGGGAGGCTGAGGCAAGTAGATCACATGAGGTCAGGAGTTCGAGACCAGTCTGGCTAACATGATGAAACCCTATCTCTACTAAAAATACAAAAAATATCCGGGCATGGTGGCACATGCCTGTAATCCCAGCTACTCAAGTGGCTGAGGCAGGAGAATCCTGAATTCTTCTGAATTAATCCTGAACCCTAAAGCAATACTTTGTTGATTTCATATTGAGAGAAGGGGCCTTACTATATATCCAGATATGGGAGGGGATGGTGGTAGCTTAACATGGCATTACTCAGATTTCTTTTATTTTTTTGAGACTGAGTTTCGCTCTTGTTACCCAGGCTGGAGTGCAATGGCGCGATCTCCGCTCACCGCAACCTCCGCCTCCTGGGTTCAGGCAATTCTCCTGCCTCAGCCTTCTGAGTAGCTGGGACTACAGACATGCGCCACCATGCCCAACTAATTTTTTGTAGTTTTAGTAGAGACGAGGTTTCACCATGTTGACCAGGATGGTCTCGATCTCTTGACCTTGTGATCCACCTGCCTCGGTCTCCCAAAGTGCTGGGATTACAGGCTTGAGCCACCGCGCCCGGCCCAGATTTCTTTTTTTTTTGATACAGAGTCCCACTCTGTCATCGAGGCTGGAGTCTAGTGGTGTGATCACTGCTCACACCAGACAGAGGCAACCTCTGTCTCCTGGGTTCAAGCGATTCTCCTACCTTAGCCACCTGAGTAGCTCGGATTACAGGTGTGTGCCACCATGGCAGGCTAATTTTTGTGTTTTTAGTGGAGATAGGGTTTCATCATGTTAGTCAGGCTGGTCTCAAACTCCTGACCTCAAGGGCTCTGCCTGCCTCAGCCTCCCAAAGTGCCGAGATTATAGGAGTGAGCCACCGTGCCTGGCCATTCCTCAGATGTTATTACTATTTGAGACTCCACATATTCCTGATTGTGTCCTGTTGGTGGGCCCATAGGAGTGATCATCATGTGTCAAAAATAAAAATTAATGTAGTCTGGGTTGATTGGAGGTGAAAGTTGGTGGAGATATTGAAAAGAGAACTATTTTCATTGCCTTGCTATCTTCCACCTGAAGCTCCTTGTACTCTTTTTTCTCTCCATAGAGTTATCAATTGTTGGTTGTAGACAACACCGTTGAAGTGGCTCAGTTCATTAATAACAATCCAGAATTTTTACAACTTGCTGAGCCATTCTGGAAGGAGCTTTCCCACCTCCCCTCTCTGTATGACTACAGTGCCTACCGCAGACTAATCGACCAATATGGGACACATTATCTGCAATCTGGGTCCTTAGGAGGAGAATACAGAGTTCTATTTTATGTGGACTCAGAAAAACTCAAACAAAAGGGTATAGTATTAAAAAATTTGTTGTCTAAAAGCATTTCTGGGATTTTAATGGGGAAATAACACGTACTTATGTAAGCGTTTGAGCTTTAAAATTTGACAAATAAAGATTTAAATTGCAAAGGAATCCAAAATTGCAAGAATGTATTATTCTGTACTTAAAATCTTACATGGTTTAAGAAAAGCCTGTCTACTCTTTTGGATAGTACCTTGAGCTAAATCACTGTTATTACTGGCTATCCCCAGAGGGTATTGGTTGGATTTTTAAAATGCTTTTTAAACTTTCCCCTTTCTCAGACTAAACAGTATTTCTCAAGAAAAACTAATGAGGAATTTAGTAATATTTCATAAATCAAAATGTTTAAATAAGTATTTCATTTACTTTTTTTTTTTTACTGTTCACATTCTTTTAAGAAAATCTGATTTGAATATCACACGTTCATTTACTACTTAATACTTGTAACAATAGCTTAAATTGATTGGATACCTTCCTTATGACAAGTGAGTTTCATGTATTAGTAGTAATTCTTGCTATTACCCAATGAGATGGGCATTCTAATCTCTGTCCCACAGATTGAGAAATAGAGACTCAGTGCTATTATGAGACTCATCCAAGGTCAAGTGAATTGTAAGGAGGGTATTTAAGGCTGGGTCTAACTGGCCTCAAAGTCAGTTTGGCTTATTCCTTATGATGTCACTGCTAAAATTGCCTGATTTTGGTTAGAATCAGGACATGCCTCTGAATTAATGCTTTGATAATTTCATATTGAGAGAAGCGTCCTCATTATCTGTCCAGACGTGGGAGGGGATGGTGGTGGCTTAGCATCCACTCCTCCTCTTCAGAGACTAGCCTTGGCTTACTAATGTTCTTTATTTTTTAGTTATTTTTAATTTTTAAATTTTTTTCGAGATGGAGTCTCGCTCTGTCATCAGGCTGGAGTGCAGTGGCATGATCTCGGCTCACCGTAACCTCTGACTCCGTGGTTCAAGCGATTCTCCTGTCTCAGCCTCCCGAGTAGCTGGGATTACAGGCACACACCGCCACACCCAGCTAGGCTTACTAATGCTCTAAGTCCAAATTTTTTCCCAACTTTGTCTTTTAGCAGATGCCCACATGTCCTTCTCTATTCCAAATCCCCTCTTCAAGGTCTTACTCTTCAGAAAAGATTCTGTTACAACCTTGGAGAAGAATAAGACCTCTTACATAAGATTCAGAGGAAGTCTTGTAGCTTTTTAAATGGGTAAACTATAATTTTTTTTTCTGTTTCCATTGAGCTATTTCTTTATAGGTCTCTACCACATAAATTTTAACTGGAATTTGATCTTTTCAAATCTTACAGGTTGGAAATGAGTGCACAAGTTTAGGTTTTTATAGCAAAGATGAGGACACTATTTCTTTGGAGAATCAATCTAGCAAGTAGTTTGATCTAAATTCAGTTTTACTTCTTTTTATTGCACTAAAAAGAAATGGAGAGGATTAAAAAAAACTTTCCAAGCTGGTAAAATTATATTTTTCAGTAAAAATTTTATTCTTGAGCAGTTTATGTTTTTCCCCAAATTTTTATTTAAATATAATCAAAACTTCTGAGATATAATGTATGCCCCAAATAATTGGTCTCTAAGAAACATTAAGGCTATTATAATATAGTTAGTAAAATGAGAAAATATATTTTCACATCTTATTATTTTTTATCATACTTTTAAAAAATGCATTGGAAAAACTGCACTGGATAATGAGTAGAAATGATCACATTCTAAGTTTATGAGTCATGAGAAGGAGATTGGAAGTCACAGATGTTGAGGATGGAGAGATTGAGCCAGTAGAACTTGAGTTTTAGGAGTTAATTCCTGTAGAAACCAAAGCCAGCTTTGGCAGTCTTAAGTAGATTTGCTGGAAGAAGCTGTCACACTTCTACTTTTATGGATTTATTTTGTGCCTAAGAAGCCGACTGTAAATGGGTAAAAGATACTCTTTACGGTGTTCAGTTTCTACTCCCTGCATTATTTTATGTAGAAATCCCCCTGGTCTCCCCTCTGTGACTGAAGCTAATAGAAGGAAAATAACAAAAGTCAAATACCTTTATTCTGATCCTTAACTCTTCTAGAGTACTTGAAAATATTCATATTATGTCACTCTTGATTAGATGGCCATAGTAGCCAGAAACAACCTCTTATCCCTACTCTCATATATGAAGATCTTCAAGAAATGCAGAAATTAAATATGTCTCTTTTACATATTTTCCCCCAGATTTTGGTTCAGCAGAAGGAAAAAACTGTAAATCCTCAGGTTGGAAATTTTTATTTTCTTCATCAAGACATAAATGCAAGGAAATGGAAGATGCTTTTAAATCTGATTCAGGTAAATGAAAAGAGCAATTTGCATTGCAAGCTTAACCTCTTTTTAAAATTTTATTTTAAGTTCAGGGGTACATGTGAAGTTATATAGGTAGATTTGTGTCATGGGGCTTTTTTGTACAGATTATTTTGTCACCCAGGCATTAAGCTTAGTACTCATTAGCTATTTTTGCTGATCTTTTCCTCCTCCCACTCTCCACTCTCCAAAAAGCCCCAGTGTGTGTTGTTCTCCTCCCTATTTCCATATGTTATCATCATTTAGCTCCTGCATATATGTCAAAACATGCAATGTTTAGTTTTCTTTTCCCGTGTCAGTTTGCTAGGGATAATGGCTTCCAGCTCCATTCATGTCACTGCAAAGGACATGATCTTATTCTTTTTTATGGCTCCATATTATTCTATGGTGTATATGCACTAGATTTTGTTTATCCAGTCTATCATTGATGGGCATTTTGTTTGATTCCATGTCTTTGCTATTGTGAATAATTACAAGCTTAACCTCTACTCCACTCTTCTGTGGTTCATTCTTGATCTCTAAGGGCTTTCGAGGCTTTAACAGGTGTTCTACTCTGTGTTTTTAAAAATCTATTTGGTAATTTTTTTGCCTCTGATCTCTCTTTCATATGTTGTGGTACTGAGATATCACACAGACTAGGGAGTTCACTAGGTTATATCCTCTGTATTATAAATATGTAATCAGTGTACAGCAGATTCCTCCCTTGTGATGATTGGCAAACAAGCCTAGACAAGTGTCAATATCAAGAGAAGATTCAGTTTCACCTGCTGACATGAATACTCTATGGAGGTCAGGTTTTTGGTTCATGGTGGTTGGCAGTGGAGATGGGGGGAAGGTGGTGTGTTAGTCTTCAGGTGATTGAAGAAGGACTGAAAGGGTAAACTGATCTAGACTATGAAGGTACCATGTTAAGGAGTTTGGATTTTATTCTGATGGCTAGAGGATGCCATTAATAGATTTAACACATGAAGTGATTAAATAAAAGATTACCTAAGTAAAGTTGTAGAGAATAAAGAAGAATGGAGAAGGAAAAATTTGGGAGCATAAAAAAACAAGAGATGGAAAGTAAGGGAGGAGAGAGGTCAACAGAGTGAAATACTACACAGAAATCAAGTAAGATAAGGACCGAAAAATGTTCATTGGATTTGGTGATTAAGACTTGGTTGCTGCTTTTGAGAAGTGTCTGTTCATGCCTTTTGTCCATTTTTAGTGGGGTTATTTATTTTTTTACTTGGTAAGTTGTTTAAGTTCCTTATAGATTCTGAGTATTAGACTTTTATCAGATGCATAGTTTGCAAATATTTTTTCCCATTCTGTAGGTTGTCTGTTGCACATTGATAGTTTCCTTTGTTGTGCAGAAGCAGAAACAGGAAACCAAATAGTGCATGTTTTTACTTTTAAGTGGGAGTTGAACATTGGGTACTCATGGTTACAAAAATGGCAACAATAGTCACTGAGGACTGCTAAGGAGGGGAGGAAGAGAGAGGTCAAGGGTTGAAAAACGATTCAGTACTATAGTCACTACCTGGGCGTTGGCATCAATCATACTCCAAACCTCAGTATCACATAATACAGCCAGGTAACAAACCTGAACATGCACCTCATTAATCTAGAATAAAGGTTTTTTAAAAAAAGTTGCTGTTAAAGGAAAAGATTCCATAGTATGGTAGGGATGGAAGTGAGACTGCAGTGCAGTACTATTATAGAGTTCATAATTAAAATCATTATTTACTTTCACCTGCAAAGAAAATGAAAAATGTTGCTATGACTAAATTAAGGCTTGGAGATACCTAAGATACTTTTGTCATGGATCCTTTATCATGGATGCTTTCTTCATGCAATCTTCCCAAAGAGAAAAGCTCTTCAGTTGCACAAAGCAACTGCGACTCTCGTTAAGACAAGGCCTGTTTGATTGCAAGGGAAGAGGCCATATTCGTGAGGCCATAGACTGAGCAGTATCAGAGCCGAAATCCTCTTGGGGTAATGGCACAGGTGAACACCGACCCATGTGTCATGGTTCTCAGTGAAGATGCAGGGATTCTTGGGATATTGGTAGATGAATACAAGAAGGAGGGAGATGAGTAGAAAAACCAGGTTTAGGTACTCATTCACTTTCTTCATTAATCCACTATTTATGGAGTCTGTGGTATGTGCCAGGAATTGTTTTAGACACTCAAGATATAGCCGTGAATATGCCAGAGAAAGTGCTTGTCTTCATATAGTTGACATATCCGAGGAGGAAAAGGTTTTGAATGAAGTGGAAAAATAATAATCTGAACATAGAAATGAAAGTAAAAACTTTGAGAAAATGTTGACATCAGTTCTCAGATGATCTGGCAGTTGGAAGCTGCTTACCAATTTTATTTTATTTCATAGTTAACAAACACAGAGCACCTACTATGTGCCAGCACAATTTTAAGTGATTTACAAAAATTAACCAACATACTCTTCCTACCTTAGTGTTAAGTATTATTCACATTTTGGGGACACTAAGGCCCAGAAATGTTGACCAAGATTATAGAATAAGAATTAGATATGAAATGCAAATGCATAAAATCTGGCTTCACAGTCTGGAGTCTTCACTGTTGCACTGGGCTGCTTTTTCTAGGAAAAAAGTTAGCTGGAATAGAGAGCTCACTGGGGTATGGAAAGGAAGGCTAAAACCTTAAACATAAATTAGTGGATTTCTTCGAACCTGTAATTCTTAAGTTACAGGTGTGCTGGGTAAGGCAGTGATTCCCAAACGTTAGTATGCATGAGGATTACCTGGGGGATCCTCTTAAAATGCTGATTCCAAAGGTTGTTCATTCTCTCAGATATTCTCTTGTAGGTCTTGGTGGGGACTAAGAAGTCTATGTTCCCCTCAGATGATTGTGATTCAGTAATACAGGGACGAGACTTTGTGATACACTGAATTAAAAAGGGTGACTATCTGTATATTTAAAACACAGCTAGCAATGAAGATGAGGAAACATCAGGTAATTTGCTAAAATTATCAGGATTTACAGGCACAGAAAGTCAAATATTGCATGTTTTTATATATGAGAGCTGAAAAAGTTGATCTCATGGAGATAGAGTAGAATGATAATTATCGGAGGCTGGTGGGCGGTCAATGAAGAGAGGCTGCTTAATGGGTATAAACATATAGTTCAGTAAAAGGAATAAATTCGACCAGGTGCGGTGGCTCATGCCTATAATCCCAGCACTTTGAGAGACTGAGGTGGGTGGATCATGAGGTCAAGAGATTGAGACCCTCCTGGCCAACATGGTGAAACCCCGTCTCTATTATAATTACAGAAATTAGCTCGGTGTGGTGGCCCACGCCTGTAGTCCCAGCTGCTCAGGAGGCTGAGGCAGGAGAATCTCTTGAACCTGGGAGGCAGAGGTTGCAGTGAGCCGAGATTGTGCCACTGCACTCCAGCCTGGCAACTGAGTGAGACTCCGTCTCAAAAAAAAGAGAAAAAAAAAAAGAATAAATTCTAGTGTTTGATCATAGTCAGGTGGCTAGAGTTAACAAAATTTATTGTACATTTTCAAATAGAAGATTTGAAATGTTCCCAACACAAATGATACGGTCATGGATATCCTAAATACCCTGATTTGATCATTACAGATTCTATGCATGTAACAAAATATCACATGCATCCCATAAATATGTACCATTATTGTGTATAAATAAAAGATAAAAAAGCAAAAAAACCCCACACTATCAGGCTTTAATGATTTCTGAATATGAGTACAATATGCTCATTTTATGAAATTGCAAAATTTGGACAGTTACAAGGAAATGAAAACCACTCAAAATCCGATCAGCAAAGTTGGAAAATTCTTGTCATGACCTGTGTAAAAACCATTACAAATAGAGATAAAGTATTTCTAAAATTATGAGGCACATAAATAGAAAAAAGAATTCAATTAGCATTTCATACTTTTCAGAACTTGTTTCATGTGTTAAGTAATGGATTCCTGTTAATTAACAGCTTATTTTATTCATTATTATACCAGCTGCAAGAACCTGTTTTCCCTCCAATATTTTATTATGAAAAATTTAAAACATATAGATAAGAACATAGTAATAAATATCGATATGCCAATTTCCTATGTACAATTATTATTTTGTAATTTTACTAAATATATGTACATATAATATTTATAATATTGACTGATTCTTTTAAGTACTATGTATTTAAAGTATTTTATTTGCTGAACTATTTATTTGGAAGTAAGTTTCAGATATCATAATACTTCATCCCTAAATATATGCATGTATCATCTAAGAAGAACATTGTCTTGCATAATGTGATACTCTATTACACTAAAAATATAAAGAACATGAGCAATAATTCCCTAATATCATCTACTGTCAGGCAAGAGTCTTTTTCTTTTTTAAAAATATACCTTAGCATTGGCTGGGTGCAGTGGCTCACGCCTGTAATTCCAACACTTTGGGAGGCTGAGGCGGGCAGATGACTTGTGGCCAGGAGTTCGAGACCAGCCTGTCCAACATGGTGAAACTCCATTTTTACTAAAAATATAAAAACTAGCTGGGTGTGGTGGCGTATACCTGTAGTCTCAGCTACTCAGGAGGCTGAGGCATGAGAATCGCTTGAACCCCGGAGGCGGAGATTGCAGTGAGCATGTCACTGCACTCCAGCCTGGGCGACAGAGTGAGACTGTCTTAAAAAAAAAAGAAAACCATCAAAAAACAAAATACATATACCTTAGTTTTTAGAGCAGTTTTATGTTCACAGCACAACTGAGTGCAAAGTACAGAGAGTTCTTGTATATCCCCTGCTCCTATACAGGTAAAACCTTCCCCACGATCAACACTCCTTATCAGAGTAGAGTATTGGTTAGAATGGATGAATCTATGTTGACACATTGTCATCCAAAGTCCATAATTTACATTAGGGTTCACTCTTGGTGTTGAACATTTAATGACTTTTGTCATTAAATATATAATGTATATATTTGTATAATTTATACAAATATGTAATGACATGTGCCCATCATTGTAGTATTATATAGAACAGTGTCACTGCCCTAAATATCATTTGGGTTATTCCTATTCACCCCTCCCTTCTTCCTGACCACAACTTATCTTTTGACTGTTTACATAGTTTGGCTTTTTCCAGGATGTCATGCAGTTTGATAGATTATTTTTTAATGCTTGATAGATTTTTCACTTTTCATTTGTTTTCTTCTATATAGGAACCGGCGGCAATGTGATGCGAGGAGACCCCTTTGTCAGAGGGGGAGCTGTGGGCTTTGTATCCGGCCTTAGTTACCTAGAGCTAGACAACCCTGCTGGAAACAAAAGACGATATTCTTCCTGGGCAGAATCTGTGACTAATCTTCCTCAAGTCATAAAACAAAAGGTATGTGAGGCTTTGTTTAATGCTATAGGGAAGCAGTCATGTTTATTTGCATGAGGAAAATGAAGGTGGTTAAATCAAGAGGCTAAATAAATACATGGCTGTAATTAGCATTTCTGTGTCCCAATTATATTTTGTAGAGTAAAATGAATGCACACATAATAAGAAGCAGAAGGTGTGTTATATTTGTATTTTAGTGGCAAACATTAAATGTCTTGCAACTTCCAAGATAAATTAATGACAAAATTTGCATGTTTAACTTTTTTTTTTTTTTTTTGAGACGGAGTTTCGCTCTCGTTACCCAGGCTGGAGTGCAATGGCGCGGTCTCGACTCACCGCAACCTCCGCCTCCTGGGTTCAGGCAATTCTCCTGCCTCAGCCTCCTGAGTAGCTGAGATTACAGGCACGTGCCACCATGCCCAGCTGATTTTTTGTATTTTTAGTAGAGGCAGAGTTTCACCATGTTGACCAGGATGGTCTTGATCTCTTGACCTTGTGATCCACCCGCCTCGGCCTCCCAAAGTGCTGGGATTACAGGCGTGAGCCACTGCGCCCGGCCATGTTTAACTTTTGATCTGTTTGATTATGTTTTCCTTCGTCCCTAAGTCAGAGGAGTTACAGATTCTTGCAAGGGGAAGGCATGTAGGTTTGCCTTCTGTTACGTTCCCATCACCTTTCTTTGTGTAGCTGTGCCTTGTGGGCTCCTGAAATCATGCAAATCAGGATAGTACCAAGTTGGCTGGCAGAATTTTTTAAAGATGTTTTATTGTTATCATCAGTTCTTTTATACGCAACATATGTGTTTCTAAAAATCACTGGGCTACGCAAAATTGCACAGTAAAGGGCTCATGGAAAAAAAATCAGGTTAGAGACACAGCACTCAAATTTATCATCTGTTACACTGATATGAAAAAGATAGGTGCCAATAAAAATAGCCACATGGCTTTATGCATGTTAAATTATTTAAAAATGTGGCTGGATGCAGTGGCTCACGCCTATAATTCCAGCACTTTGGGAGGCTGAAGTGGGCGGATCACGATGTCAGGAGTTCGAGACCAGCCTGACCAACGTGGTGAAACCCCGTCTCTACTGAAAATATAAAAATTAGCTGGGCCTGGTGGTGCGCCTGTAATCCCAGCTACTCAGGAGGCTGAGGCAGGAGAACCACTTGAACCCAGGAGGTGGAGGTTGTGGTGAGCTGAGATCGCGCCCCTGCCCTCCAGCCTGGGCGACAGAATGAGACTCCATCTGAAAAAAAACTGTATCTGTAGTACAATAATTGTGGCGAATTACCTAGAAAAAGACCGCAAGCTTTCTAGGTGCTGGAAGGGTTAGGGCTTGTAAGTTACTGTGAAGTAGTAGAAGGACAGCAGTTAGAAACCTGCCAGACATTTGTAATAGTGGATATGGATAGATATAGTTTATAATGCAGGAAATGAACTGACATAGATGCTGAGGGGTGTGTGAATGTGTGTGCATGTGTGTGTGTGTGCATGCACATGCATACACGTGAGTTTTGTATATTCCTATATGGCTTGTTTCAGGTGTGTGAAGCTTTTTGTGTTGATCCTGTGTTTCATGTGGACAAAATTGTACCTAAGAAAACCCCATGCTCAAAATTTTCCCATTATATCAATCTCAATGGAATAAATTCACCTTTTCAAAGCAAATATTATAGCAGAACTGATTCTATAATCCATTCCCTGCATGAAAGTCAAACGATGTCCCAGGCAAAGCCTGATTTTCAGAGATACATTTTATAAACACAAAAATTGCAATAGGTCCTCAAGTCCCCTCCTAACACCATACAGTACCCATTGGCTTCCAAATACAAATGAGGGAGGGAGGGTGAGTTTTTCCTAGAAAGTCTTATCTGAAAGGACCATCTATTAATATTCAAAATGGCCTGTATGCATTGTCAGCATCCCATACAAATCTTTAGAAATGCTAAATTATTGGTTAGAGAAAAGCAGACATTCTTCAACAGTCTCTATGCACTTTTGCACACAGGATTGTAAATTATCATAGTTGTGCTAACTTTTTAGCAGGGCAAAAAAGGAACAGAGAAAGGAAAGGCACTATGCAGGTACAGGTATATGGCAATGCAAAGCCATCGTGTTCAGAAGAGCTCGGGCTCTCAGGAACCAATGGTGCATATCTCTTCCCACTTCAGGCATCGTGGTGGCAGCCTGAATTGGATATGGTGAGAGTAGCTACACTGCAGAAACTGACAAATGCTAGAAAACAGAGATGTTTTTGTTCCTGAGAGAGCAGACTGTTAAAGTTGAGTCAGTACATCTGTGATTTCAAAGTTGCTTTTCTTCTGAAATATCCAACACAAAGTAATAATGTTTACCTGTTTTAAATTTCTCCATGAGGAAAGAATCCATAATTTCCACTAAGAGACATGTTAAATCTCTCAGTCAGGAAATTTAATTCTAAATTTAATTTCACTTGCTTCTTTGCTGTAATTGAAGTACATTTACTCTTCTTCTGTCTTCAATAGGGATGGTAATGTATTATCTTCAAAGTAATCTTCATTAACTAGAAAATGAATGTCTTTTTTTTTTAATTTTATGCATGCACAAAAAATATAAAAAAATTCTTCCACTATCTGATCCTAGTTTTCCCTAAATTTGTCTTGATTTTGTTGCAAGGAGAGTGCACTGTTTTCTTTTGTATTTGAATAACAAACAATTGTAACAAACTTACCCGTGGCTTTTGATGTTGTTTTAATGAGAGTTGACCCTAAACATGAAAAGCAAAATATTCTTGCCTAAATCCCTGATTACACACTATGATGTCTTTATCTCTATAGCTGACACCTTTATATGAACTGGTAAAGGAAGTACCTTGTGCCTCTGTGAAAAAACTATACCTGAAACGGGCTCTTGAAGAGTATCTGGATGAATTTGACCCCTGTCATTGCCAGCCTTGTCAAAATGGTGGCTTGGCCACCGTTGAGGGGACCCATTGTGTGTGCCATTGCAAACCATACACATTTGGTGCAGCATGTGAGAAAGGAGTCCTCGTAGGGAATCAAGCAGGTCAGTGGGGTGAATTTTCTCTAGTCACCCTGTACACATTGAAAGGGAATTACCCTGTCTGTCTGCTCCTTGAGATGCTTCTTTGTGTATGGAGAGATGAAGTCTCATATGAATTTAGAATCTTCCCTCCCTTCCCCACTTTCAGGTTGTAGCTACTAAGGTTAAGGCTGTTTGCTGTTATCTCTATTTATCCATCTGAACTAACAGCCCCACTGTGCCCTCCACTCCTCATTCTCTATTAGAATAGAGTTATGATTGAAACACCTTCCATCCTCTGTAATTATCTCAGTAAGATTCTGCTGTATCAAAGGTCTATGGAACTTGTGTGTTTGCATTGCCTAAACTTTCTGATGGCATGCTCTTTGAAATGTTGGTGTTTCTATTCTGTATGATGTATGGTGTTTCTATTCTATCAATCACTCACAAATATTTATTGAACATCTGCTGTGTGCTCTACAGTGTGTATGATGCTTCAAGCACTTAGTACAGGGCTATGTGAAATTGACTTTATGAGTAGTCAAAGTATGACCACAGTCTGTATACTTTTGCTTCTGTGTTTATTTACATGTCTGTCTCTTTTAGAAAGCTCATTACTGAATCTCGGGCTGTTTGATTCCTTTCTTTATTCCCAGAGCTTGACAAAGGCTTGATTCATAGAAGTCACTAAATAAATGATAAATGAATAAATATAAAACTAAACTATAGATGCTTATAGACAAGCATTATGAAGGCATCCTTATTCCCAAATGTTTCTCCAAGTGGCCTGTTCTGGTAAATTAAAATTCTACCAGTGTGATTCATTCCTTTGTGGCTTGGATTTCCCCTTATCCATTAAAGTGGAAGCACCCCCTCCTGCTGTCTAAATAGAATGGTAACAAACTTCCTGCCCACCTGCATTCACTGTTGTGAGAAGTAAATAAATGATACAATGTACATGAAAGTGCTTTGAAACAGTTGTAAAATAATCAACAAATTAAAGATATTGTTGCAAGAGGTTCACTAATGCAACTGTAACATGGACATTGCTAGTCTGTGTGCAGAACCATTCTGAGCATTGTAGAAAACCTCAATGAAGAGTGAAGGTAATCGATATCTAGAATGATCTCTTCCTCCAGTTAACTTGTTAGCAGGAAGCACAGCACTAAGCTCCCAATTCCTCCTCTTTAAGAACTTATTGGACAACCTCTTTTTTCATCTTGTAGGAGGGGTTGATGGAGGTTGGAGTTGCTGGTCCTCTTGGAACCCCTGTGTTCAAGGGAAGAAAACAAGAAGTCGAGAATGCAATAACCCACCTCCCAGTGGGGGTGGGAGATCCTGCATTGGAGAAACAACAGAAAGCACGCAATGTGAAGATGAGGAGCTGGAGCACTTGAGGTAATGGAGTCCCGACCCCTGGCAGTTGCATAGAATACAGTGCCCTCTGCAGTTAGTGTGGAACACACGATTGCTGCTGTCAAGAGATTTAGAAGCTAAGTGGCTGCTTTTCCAGGGACTGCTTTGTCCCGTAGTACCAGGGAGAGTTGAAGGAGCCTGCTCTGTGTGCTTCAGGTTTTCCTGACACAAGTGTGACAAAAGGCTGGGTAATTGGGAGTAGTACACCTGGGTGGATATGATTATCCGTTTTTGCCACCTACAGGCTGTGTGACCTTGGGCAAGTTACTGGCCGCGTCTCTAAAATTAGAATGATAATAGTAGGTATACTGATAATAAGATTATCTGTTTATTGTTATTTTCAGAATTAAAGTGATTACTAAGCATTCAGTAAAGATTGTATTACTTTTCAGATATACCATTCTTACTCATTTATCTTTTGGATTAAGCATAGAGCCAGATTCTTGAGATGGGGAATATCTTGGCAGGTGAACCCAGTAGCCTGGCACTAACTTCCCATTTGTCAGGACCCTGCAAAAGCCATCTCAAAAATGCTCAATTGATGAATCATACCACTGGGTCAGAATTCTTTATGCCACACACTGTTTTACATTGTCCTTAGTAATTTTTGCTAACTGCAGTTGGCAAAATGTTCTAGCAAGATAATTTAAAGGTCATGTGAGTTGAAGAAAGAGATGAGGTGCTTGGCTATCTGGTAGAAGCATAGGGAGGTGGGAAGCCTTAACTCTGTCTTTGGTGCCTTGTGACCTGGCGTTAATCAGTATCTCTTGACTGAGGAAGTTGGCAAGCGTATGAATGCTAGTGGGCAGAGGGTGCTGGCTGCTGTGCACGTTTCTGGGAGGATGAGGGTCTGGGAGGAGGTCTCTGCCTAAGAGGATGCGATTTTTCCTGTTTTTCAACATAAAGCTAGGAGGAGAGGTGCATCCTAAGAAAGGCATTGAAGAGATTTTCACTCTTGGTGCTCAGGGGAGGGGAGTGTCTTCCTCCTCGGTACAAATAGGAAAATTCAACTAGCCACAGTTTCCTCAAAGTGTGGCAAAATTATAAGGAACTCAGCTGAGAAGGAGGCAACACTCCCAGGCTGTTTGTACTGCTTTCTCTCAGGTTTTGTGTCTCTGGAGTGGAGGTAATATTGGTGTTATTTTGACCTTCGAGACAGTCTTGAAAACCATTGTTTAATGACAGATGACATCATTATCATAATTACAAGCTGCCCCAAAAGATGGTCATGGTGACGGTAAAGTGTCAGGATTGGCACTTGTGGGATGATATTAGGACTTCTGTTCTCCCATCTTCCTTTTAGGTTTAAGATCCTTACTCCAAGCCTTATTAAAACTTGCTTTCACCAAATAACATGCTATCAGTTATCCATGTTCAGAAAAAAACACTAAGACTTCCTATTCCCTCTATTGCCTTGTGAGAGGTAGAAGGTGTACAATTGTAGGAGCCTAATTGACTAGACGTAAATCCAGCTCTGGTATTTGTTAGTTATTATAATCTTGGACAAATTATTCAAATTTTCCCTGCCATTGTTTTTTCCATGTATCCCATGGTGTTGCTGTATGAATTGAGATAATGTATGTATGCAGAGCAACTGCCATGGTGCCTGACACATAGTAAATGCTTAGTAAAAGGTAGTTATAATTTTGTGTTACCTCTCTTGAGGTCACTAACTCTAATTACCATCTTCTTTTTTTTTTTTTTTTTTTTTTTTTTTTTTTTTTTTTTTTTTTTTTTTTTTTTTTTTTTTTTTTGAGATGGAGTCTCACTCTGTTACCCAGGCTGGAATGCTGTGACGCGATCTCAGCTCACTGCAGCCTCCGCCTCCGAAGCTCAAACGATTCTCCTGCCTCAGCCTCCTAAGTAGCTGGGATCGCAGGTGTTTTTGCCACCATGCCTGGCTAATTTTTGTATTTTTAGTAGAAATGGGGTTTCACCTTGTTGGCCAGGCTCGTCTTGGAACTCCTGACCTCAGGATGTTTGCCCGCCTTTGTCTCCCGAAGTGCTGGGATTTCAGGCGTGAGCTGTCGCGCCTTGCCCAATTATCTTATTTTCAATACGGAGTTAATCCTGTGTTAAATGAATTTCAGAACCAAACAGAAGGAAAACTAGGTTCTGAAACAGGTGACCTCTAGAAACAGAAAGTAGTGTGTTGGCCTAAGACTTCCTTTTTTTTCATTCTGTTTGCTTTTCATGCTACTGACCTAGCAGCTGTTTAAATCACTGTCTTTTGGTAGCTTGAGTTTGTGTTTGAGTTTTCTACCACAGGATGTAAGCAGATATTTGGTTCTAAGAATGACAAAGATATCACAGCAATGTACTTATATGAATGGAGTTCCTCCAGATACAAAGGAGAAATCCAATGTAATGCAAAATAATTGTTATACTGTGCAAATCAATCATATTAATTACATGTGTTTTTCTTTTCCTTTCAGAATGCTTGAACCACATTGCTTTCCTTTGTCTTTGGTTCCAACGGAATTCTGTCCATCCCCTCCTGCCTTGAAAGATGGATTCGTTCAAGTTGGTTATGAAAGCTTTTTTTTTTTCCCTTTGTAATTCTCCAACTTCTATCTCTCTACTGAGCCCTCAATCCATTTTTTTCTTCCATGGTGAAGCCATGCTAAAAATATTTTATATGTGCATTTTAGTTTTAGTGGTAAGGGTTTTAGTATGTGACTTTTTTTCCTTGGCCCAAGGTGATTTGAATTCTGTAAGATACAGTGTGTCTTCTGTGGTGTGGGAAATCAGTGCTGCCGCCCAGTGACTCAGAAACGTAATCATGCCAGAGGGCTACTGAACTTTGCCACCCTAAACACCAAACCGCGAATCTGCAAGCTTGCTCTTTAACTTAGAGAACTTCTCTTATTTTTGCCATGGAGAGAAGTCTTTTTTTATTCCTCATAAGTGTAGTCCCTGAGATGAAGTGTTAGGTTTATTCCAGAAGTCAATAAGACAGTTAGCAGTGGCTAGTGAGATATGGATCATGTTACTTTGAGCAATTGAACTTTCCTATTCAGGAAAGAAGAGTAGTCACCTGCTTTTTGTCACTCTGGGAACTGTTGTTGTTCTTGGTTTTGGGGGTATTTTAATTAGTGCTGCTCTCAGCCGTTGTGACGAGGCTTTGACCTGCAGCCCCAGTGGTGCGTCTTCATGGCTCACACAGGATGCTATTCATGAGGGCTTGCTCCCTGTTGCCTGCCCTGCTTTCCTCATGTGAGGTTGTGCTTTTCAAATCTCAGGCCTTTGAACATGAGTTCACTGAAAATTTACTGAGGTTTCCCCAAACGTAAATGTAGGCACTATTGGGAGATGAAAGTTGTGTGTTCTCGTGTGTGTGTGTGTGTGTGTGTGTGTGTGAGAGAGAGAGAGAGAGAGAGAGAGACAGAGAGACAGAGAGACAGAGAGACAGAGAGAGATAGAGAATGAACCTAACATCTCTAATACCCATTCTGTCCTACCAGAGTTACCATAATTCATGGAGTTCCTGAATGGAACAGACGCTCAGAGAAACAGGCCAAGCAAACTCATGCACGTTAGCAAACCATGAAGCTGCTGTCCACCACTCTATTGTGTGTGGTGTCCTTTTAGGAGCCAGGAGTCCCAAACATTGCTCTATGGACTGGCTGTATCCCAATTACTCAGGGAACTGAGATTGCTGTTTCTCCCTTGTCCTCTACATTTTCTGATTTGATAAGTTGGGAGTACAGCCTGAGAGTTTATTTTTTAATGTCTACAAGTGATTATGATATACAGCCACAATTGTGCCCTGTTGAATCAGACTTCCTCATATAAAAGTTTTTTTTGTTTTTTTTTTTTTGCATGGTAGAGGAAGGAATAGGATCATGAATCAAAACAGAACATGTGCCTCTCCCCATTTCCCTCAAACCTCAGCATCAACCTGGGCCCTCTGTTTCCTACCAACTTCCATGATAGAGCCAGATCGGGCCAGGACGTGCAGCACGACAATGGGAAGGAGATACCAGGAAATCTTGTTCTGATCCCTAGAGCAGAGCTGGTTTAGGCATCAGCTCTAAGCCCTTTCCCAAGCATGAGTTTTTTCACCATCCCCTTGGGTGGAAGAGAATGAGAACAGTAAGGAAAGGAACCAAGAGAGACCCCGAATGAGTGTGATTACCCCTCATCCACCCACAGGCTCAGACTTCAAATTCCTCCTTTCTTCACCATGAAAGCTCACTTCCCGGCATTACAGGCTAATGAAACTTTCCTCAATCTGACCCACCCCAGCAGCATTCCATATATACAGCGTGGAGTGGGAGGGTAGGATGGGGGAAGATCAACATTATGCTTCCCCTAAAAGTTATCAGCGAGCATAACTTAAACTTTCATGAGCAGACTGATTGGATTGGAAAATTTCTGACTGTTCATGCTGCCATTTTGTAGGCAGTATTGCCAATGAACAGCTCATACATTGTTTTTGTTGTTGTTGTTGTTTGTTTTGTTTTTGAGAGAGAGAGAGTCTTGCTTTGTCGCCCAGACTGGAGTGCAGTGGCGCTATTTTGGCTCACTGCAACCTCTGCTCCCCGTGTTCAAGCTATTCTTGTGTCTCAGCCTCCTGAGTAGTTGGGGCTACAGGCATGCGCCACCACGCCTAGCTAATTTTTGTATTTTTAGCAGAGACAGGGTTTTGCCATGTTGGCCAGGCTGGTCTTGAACTTCTGACCTCAGGTGATCCACCTATCTCAACTTCCCAAAGTGTTGGGATTACAGGCGTGAGCCTCTGAGCCCAGCCCAGTAATACCTTAATATGAAGAGCTGACTGACAAAGATGTTCCCCAAATCTGATAAAGAACTGATTTTTCCTAAAAGGAAAATAAATTATTTGGACGGCGTAAAGTGATTTTAGTAGAATGCTTAGTATAGTACTTGGTATTTTGGGGGCAATCAATACGTAATAGGCAGTGGCAATAATAGTTCTATTTCAATTCATGGTGGTACTAGTGTTATTGACTATATAGGGGAAAATGTTTTTAGAGACACTTTTCTAAATCAGTTATTTAAATGTAGCTTGCCTGATGATGAAAAGAAAATGTGATTCATAGGCCAAATATATGTAAAGAAACCTTTTGTTCATGCAAAATAGACAAACTCTTTCCCTTTCCATCTTTTATTTTTGTTTAGGATGAAGGTACAACATTTCCTGTGGGGAAAAATGTACTGTACACTTGCAATGAAGGATACTCTCTTGTTGGAAACCCAGTGGCCAGATGTGGAGAAGATTTACGGTGGCTGGTTGGGGAAATGCATTGTCAGAGTGAGTGGTGTCAGCTGTAGTTTGTAATTTAAGACGAGAAAATAACATGGGAGAGAATGAACCAAGATAATTAACACTCACCACGTGGCCCATGTGTTGGCCTTTCTTTCCTGAAAGTCTGACACGATCCTGTTTAAGTTTTAGGAGCGACTTGAATAAGCCCACAGCCTTCTCTAGTTGGTAATGCTTCCATTCACTGAGGTCAATTTTATTATTTAAAACTTTCCGGTGCAAATTAAAATAGGCCAGGGAACTCTATTTAGATGAAGACCATTAGGACATTCTTCTTCTTCTTCTTCTTTTAAATTATAGTTTAAGTTCTGGGGTACATATGCAGACGTGCAGGTTTGTTACACAGGTATACATGTGCCATGGTGGTTTACTGCATTCATCACCCTGTCACCTACATTAGGTATTTCTCCTAATGCTATCCCTCCCCTATACCCCCACCCCCTGTCATCCCTCCCCTATCCCCTACCTCCTGACAGGCCCTGGTGTGTGATGTTCCCCACCCTGTGTCCATCTGTTCTCATTGTTCAACACCCACTTATGAGTGAGAACACGTGGTATTTGGTTTTCTGTTCTTGTGTCAATTTGCTGAGAATGATGGTTTCCAGCTTTATCTATGTCCCTGCAAAGGATATGAACTCACCCTTTTTTATGGTTGCATAGTATTCCATGGTGTATATTTTTCTTTATCCAGTCTATCATTGATGGGCATTTGGGCCGGTTCCAAGTCTTTGTTATTGTGAACAGTGCTGCAGTAAACATATGTGTGCATGTGTCTTTATAATAGAATGATTTATAATCCTTTGAGTATATACCCAGTAATGGGATTGCTGGGTCAAATGGTATTTCTAGTTCTTGGTCCTTGAGGAATTTCCACACTGTCTTCCAGAATGGTTGAACTAATTTATATACCCACCACCACCAACAACAGAAAAAGCTTTCCTGTTTCTCCACATCCTTTCCAACATCTGTTGTCTCAGGATATTCTTTAGAGCACAGTTACTCAGGATGTACTGCAATCAATCAACTTCCTTAAATGCTTTGCATCCTTTTCTGTTAGGATACAGCATCTGAATAAGAGCTTCTGCATGCAGTACCACCTGAAAACTACTCTGGTTTCTACCTCACTTGCAGTATAAGTTCAGCAAATAAATAGAGCTGTAGGGATATATTTTTCCTAAATCAGTTGCTCTATGCTATATGAGGAAAGCCCTAGTATACACACACACACACACACACACACACACACACACATACATATATTTCTCCCTTTGGGAATATACCTATTAGTGAAATTTCTGAGTAATTGGGTATTCATGCATTGGGGTACATCCTTTTAGATTTAGTGGAAGCTGCCAGGCTTCCAAGTGGTTGTTTTACATCTCTGCCATAATCTGAGAAGTCATTGCTTTATGTGCTTACTAACACTTGATATCATCAGCCATAATGGTGTATAGTGTGCATAGTGATATCCTGTTTATTTATTTTTTATTTTTATTTTTTATTTTGAGTCAGAGTCTCACTCTGTTGCCCAGGCTGAAGTGCAGTGGTGTGATCTCACCTTCCAGGTTCAAGTGATTCTTGTGCCTCAGCCTCCTGAGTATCTGGGACTACATGCATGTGCCACCACGACTGGCTAATTTTTTGCATTTTTAGTAGAGATAGGGTTTTGCTGGTCAGGCTGATCTTGAAGTCTTGAATTCAGGCAATCCAACTATCTTGGCCTCCTAGATGCTGGGATTATAGGCATAAGCCACCTTCCCTGGCCTATTTTTGTATTTTTTTTTCTAATGACTAATAAT
>NW_016107395.1:524122-533143 GCF_001604975.1 Cebus imitator
TCTCTCTCTCTCTACTGGAATCCTTAAGCAGAAACAAATGAAATAGAATATGAATATGAATATTTGCCAGTTGGGAGTAATACAGTCAAAAGTTTGTCTTTGAAAAGATTTATAAGAAACTTCTGTTTGAAGGGCTTCTTATCCTTTATTGTGAATCTTCTGATGAAACATTGTGCCAGTTTTTGTTTATCTAAAATGTCTTTTACCTTTATTTTTCAAAGGAATTTTTTTTTTGTTTTGTTTTTGAGACAGAGTCTCGCTCTATTGCCTGGCTTGAGTGCAGTGGCACAATCTTGGCTCACAGCAACCTCCGCTTCTTGGGTTCAAGTGATTCTCCTGCCTCAGCCCCTCCAGTAGTTGGGATTACAGGTGCTCAGATACACCCAGCTAATGAAAAAAATAGCTCAGCTAATTTTTGTATTTTTAGTGGAGATGGGGTTTTATCATGTTGGCCAGGGTGGTCTTGATCTCTTGACCCAGTGATCTGCCTGCCTTGGCCTCCCAAAATGCTGGGATTACAGGCGTGAGCCACCCTGCCTGGCCAAGATATTTTTATTAGGTAAGAAATTCTAAGCTAGCAGTTATTTATTCATTTAGTTATTCATATTGTTTTGAGATGGAGTTTCACTCTTGTCTCCCAGGCTGGAGTGCAATGGCATGATCTTGGTTCACTGCACTCTCTGCCTCCCAGGTTCAAGTGATTCTCCTGCTTCAGCCTCCCAAGTAGGTGGGATTACAGGCACCCACAACCATGCCCAGCTAATTTTTGTATTTTTAGTAGAGACAGAGTTCCATCATGTTGGTCAGGCTAGTCTCAAACTCCTGACCTCCGGTGATCTACCCACGTCAGCCTCCCAAAGTGCTGGGATTACAGGTGTGAGCCACCACACCTGCTAGCAGTTACTTTTTAAGTCATTTGATGATATTATTAATATTACATTGCTCTCTGATAATTGTTTTCTAGGGAGAAGTCAACTCTTAAGTTTTTCCTTTAGAAATCATCTTTTCTGTCTGACCACTTCCAAGAATATTATTATTAATTATTGTTAGTTTTTGCTTTGTCGGTAAGTTTATTGTCTTTATCTGAGAAATCCTCATGAAAAATTGTTTGGCTTAGCTCTCAGCAGCCCACTCCCGAGCTCTGAAGAAGCTTGCCCTCTTATGAGCTACAGGGTCTTTCTTCTGAACAAGTGACATTTTGGGATGGTTCCACTTCTTTTTAACTTCTTTCTTGGGCTGCTTCTCATGTACTGCATTCCCTTGTATAGCAGCATGAGTGTTCTTATACATCTCCTCCATCATGTCTGGAGTTACGCCGTTCTTTATTTCTTGTAAGCATCTTCATCTTCTTCCCTTAAGTAGTGCGTGTAATCTGCAGCATTGTGGCCCATGATGTGCTTCTGATGTACTTCTGCATTTCAGAATCATAACCAGGAAATCGTTTGCTACTGTGAGGCATAGAGAAGCCTCCATCCACAGCTCCCTTTAGGGTGCTAAAAACTTTATTGCCTGTGAATTCTGGCAAGGCCTGCATCAAGATAGCAGGTAAAGGCACCTGGCTGACCATCGATGCTTTTCACATTGTATTCATCTCCAGTCACCTCCACTTGGCCTTCGTAGATCTTGTCCATGCCAAACCTACTGAGAATCCTGCGGGCCAGCAGCGGGCCAGTACAATATGCTTTAGCATCATTTTTCAGGCCAACCTTCACACTATATTTTGGCAGTTCATGTGCACATACTGCACGGACTATCATATTCCCTTCTATATGGGACTAAGCAATCTGTCAAATGATACCTGTGTTTGTTGCACAAACTATCATCCTGTATTTGGGTGTGCTGTATTTATTTTTATCCTGTATCACTAAGCATTTCCATGCATAATAATCAGTTTTACCCTCTTGTCATCTTCTAAAGTTCACTTGGTATCTTTCAAAGTAGCCCTTATTCTTAACAACTTTAACAAATTCCATCCTGTGGAACAGAGACCTGCGTCAGGGGCTTGACAGTAGCGCTAGGGTGGAAAAAGGGTATTATTAATTATTTTTTGTTTTTGTCTTTCACCAGCAACTTTACTCTGTTGTTCCTAGGTGTAATTTTCTTTGTATTTATCCTAGCTAATATTCAAAGCACTAATTGAACCTGTGCTTTAAGTCTTTTGCCAGTTTTAGACCATTTCTTGACCATTATGTCCTAAAACATTGCCTCTGTCTCATTCTTGCTCACTTGTCCTAATGGGACACAAATTATACGTTTTTTGGACCATTATATTTTTTTAACATCCTTTTTTTTTGTTTTGTTTTCTATTTCCCCTCTGTTTCATTCTAAATATTTTATTTTTTATTTGAGTTGGTTTGTTGTTCACACTAGAGGCAGTGATGCGGTCTCAGCTCACTGCAACCTCTGCCTCCCAGGTTTAAGTGATTCTCCTGTCTCAGCCTCTTGAGTACCTGGGACTACAGGTGTGCACCACTGCACCCAGCTAATTTTTGTATTTTTAGCAGAGATGAAGTTTCACCATGTTGGCCAGGTTGGTCTCAAACTCCTGACCTCAAGTGATCTGCCTGCATTCGCCTCCCAAAATGCTGGGACTATAGGCATGTGTGACCACACCCGGCCTCATTCTAAATATTTTTGATCGACCTATCTTCCAACTTATGACTTCTCTGTATATTTCTGTATAATCTCGTTTTAAGAACTCTATTGAGTTTTAAATTTTATTGATTTTATTTTTCAACTTAAAAAATTATATGTGTGTGTGTGTGTATATATATGTATATGTACACACACACACACACACACACACACACACAATTTTTTTTTTCGAGACAGGATTTTACTCCTGTCACCCATGCTGAAGTGCAGTGGCGCGATCTTGGCTCACTGTAATCTCTGCCTCATGGGCTCAAGCAATTCTTCTGTCTCAGCCTCCTGAGTAGCTGGGATTACAGATGTGTGCCATGGTGCCCAGCTTATTTTTGTAGTTTTTAGTAGAGATGGGGTTTCACCATGTTTCCCTGGCTGTTCTCAAACTCGTGAGCTCAAGTGACCCACCTGCCTCGTCTCACGAAGTGCCGGGATTATAGGTGTGAGCCATTGTGTCAGCTATTTTTCAGCTTTAGAGGTTTCATTTGTCTACTTTTTTATTGCATAGTGAATTTTTAAATTAATAACTTAATTTTTAGAGCACTTTTAGTTTACAAAAAACTGAGTAGAAAGTACAGAGAGCTCCCATCTATTTTCTTACTTCCCACTCAGTTTCCCTATTAGGTATTAACATCTTCCACTAATTTATTAAAATTAATGAGCCTATATTCTTACATTATTGTATTTTAAAATATTAAAATTTTTGCTTAAAATATATTTTTAAGTAATATTTTGATATGTGTAAACAGTGAGTAATAAGTAAATCAGAGTAAATAGTTCATCAATTACTTCAAACATTTGTGTTTACTGTTTTATATTTTATAATTCTCTGTTGTAATTCTCCATCTTGTCATTAAAAAAAATGTATTAATTGCAGTTGTTTCAGGGCCTATATCTGTCAATTTCGTTATTTATGTAAGTCTTTTTCTGTAAGTCTGTTTCTATTGTCTTTCTTGGTTGGAATTTGGTCAATTCTTGCCTTTTTGAATGGTAAATTAGTTTTAATTGAATGTCAGACTTTACGTATGAAAATAAAAAAATTGGATGTTGCTGTCTTCCTCTAGAGAAGACTTAATTTTGTTTATGACAACCAGTGAGGCTGGCTTATGTCTAGGTTATCTCTATTCCAAGGATGGGCCCATTAAGGGATTCCAACTGAAGGTATGAGTTTTCTACCTGGCCCATTTTTTTTTTTTTTTGGACTGGACTGGACTCTAGTTTTTAAAACCCTGGACCTGTGAGACTGCTAAAAAACCATTCATCTTTTTAGCTTCTGAGCTACAGTTTTATCCTCAGTTTAGCAGCTTTTCAGCACATTTTTTTTTTTTTCAAATTTACAAATACCTCAAGGAAAAATGTGTTACCAAATGTTGTAATCACCACATTAGACTTCCCTTCTCTCTGAAATCTTGGACTCTGAAACTTGCACTGCCTTATTAGTGCTCTGATTCTCTCAGAAATAGTTTTCTTTTTAATTTCGTACAGCCTTTCCATTTTCTGTTTTGGTAGGAGATTTATTGTCAAAACAGCAAATGTGTTAGAAACAAGCAAATTCCATACCAGATGATGAAATTTCAGAAAACATAAGATATGACTTGTATTTTGTTGTGTCCCAAACAGTACACAACATATTTGGCAAAATACAGGCACTCAAAAATGCTGTGGAGTTTTGAATATATTCATGGGGTACTAGCTCAATTTTGCTACATTGATAGATTTCATTGTGGTGAAGTCAAAGCCTTCAGTGTATCCATCAGATGCTATTTTTGAATGATGTTTATTTTATTTTATTTTATTGCATTTTAGGTTTTGGGGTACATGTGAAGAACATGCAAGATTATTGCATAGGTACACACACGGCAGTGTGATTTGCTGCCTTCCTCCCCATCACCTATATCTGGCATTTCTCCCCATGTTATCCCTCCCCAACTCCCCACCTCCTGCTGTCCCTCCCCTAGTTCCCCCCAACAGACCCCAGTGTGTGATGCTCCCATCCCTGTGTCCATGCATTCTCATTTTTCAACACCCACCTATGAGTGAGAACATGTGGTATTTGATTTTCTGTTCTTGTGTCAGTTTGCTGAGAATGAAGATCTAAAATTGACACCCTATCGTCAAAATTGAAAGAGCTAGAGGAGCAAGATAAAAAAATACTCAAAACCTAGCAGAAGAAAATGAAAGAATTTTTTTTTAATGACAGTGGTGTAAGGATACAGCAGTACTTTGTAGAATATTTTCCAAAGTCCATTAGGGATATTAGTGAGATTGTTTTTTTGATAATAAATTCTGACTTGCTATTTACACTATGTGTATTTTTTCTTTTTCTCTGTTCTTTTTTGAAGTAAGCAATTTGAGCTAATCAATGGAATTGAGTAAGAAAGAATACAGATTAAAAAATCAGGGAACACTGAACACTTTTATGTCTGCAAGGTTAAAGGTGGTGCGTTAGCTGGGTGTGGTGGCATGTGCCTGTGATCCCAACTACTTAGGACGTTGAATCAGGAGGACTGCTTGAGTGCAGGAGTTTAAAAAATTTTTTTTTAAATTTTACTTTAAGCTCTGGGATACATGTGCAGAGCGTGTAGGTTTGTTACACAGGTATACATGTGCCATAGTGGTTTGCTGCACTCAGCAACCTGTCATCCAGGTTTTAAGCCCAGCAAGCATTATGTATTTTTTCTAATGTTCTCCCTCCCCTTGTCCCCCACTCCCTAACAGGCCCCAGTGTGTGATGTTCCCCTCCCTGTGTCCATGTGTTCTCATTGTTCAACTCTAACTTATGAGTGTGAACGTGTAGTGTTTGGATTCCTGTTCCTGTTAGTTTGCTGAGAACGATGGTTTCCAGCTTCACTCATGTCCTTGCAAAGGACATGAGCTCATCCTTTTTTATGGCTGCGTGGTATTCCATGGTGTATATGTGCCACATTTTCTTTATCCAATCTATCATTGATGGGCATGTGGGTTGATTCCAAGCCTTTGCTACTGTAAATAGTGCTGCAATAAACATACGTATATATGTGTCTTTATAACAGAATGATTTATAATGCTTTGGGTATATACCTGGTAATGAGATTGCCATGTCAAATGGTATTTCTGGTTCTAGATCCTTGAGGAATCGCCACTCTGTCTTCCACAATGGTTGAACTAATTTACACTCCCTCCAACAATGTAAAGGTGTGTCTATTTCTCTGCGTCATTGCCAGCATCTGTTTTTTCCTGACTTTTTAATGATTGCCATTCCAACTGGCGTGAGATGGTGTTTTTGATTTGCATTTCTCTCTAATGACCAACAATGATGAGCTTTTTTTCATATGTTTGTTTTATAAGTGTCTTCTTTTGAGAAGTGTCTGTTCATATCCTCTGCCCACTTTTTGATGGGGTTGTTTTTTCTTGTAAATTTGTTTAAGTTCCTTGTAGATTCTGGATATTAAACCTTTGTCAGATGGATAGATTGCAAAAGTTTTCTCCCATTCTGTAAGTTGCTTCTTCACTCTGATGATAGTTTCTTTTGCTGAGCAGAAGCTCTTTAGTTTAATTAGATCCCATTTGTCAATTTTGGCTTTTGTTGCAATTGCTTTTGGTGTTTTAGTCATGAAGATCTTGCCCGTACCCATGTCCTGAATGGTGTTGCCTAGGTTTTCTTGTAGGTTTTTTTTTTCTTGTAGGGTTTTTATGGTTTTAGGTTTTACATTTAAGTCTTTACTCCATCTGAAGTTAATTTTTGTGTAAGGTATAAGGAAGGGCTCCAGTTTCTGTTTTCTGGGTATAGCTAGTCAGTTTTCCCAGCACCATTTATTAAATAGGCAATCCTTTCCCCATTGCTTGTTTGAACCTAGGATTTGAGGCTGTAGTATACACTGATTAAATCTATGAATAGTCACTGCTCTCCAGCCTGGGCAACATAGAGAGACCCTGTCCCTAAAAAGGATGAATAAATAAATAAAAGTGGTGCTTTAATAATTTCAGAGAGCAAAATATCTAACTGGATGAAAGTTAATGAAACTCAAATGAATACAGCTCAGAAAAATTCTGATGGGACATCATTAGAGCACAGAAATAAGCGACAGCTGTGAAAAGTTTGGTTTCAACAGTAGGCTGTTGGGGTTGTTCATTTTAAGTCGCCACATTGTTTTGAGGGGAAGGGTGGGGGGGAGATGTTTTGGTCTCTAGTTATTTATTCGTCAGTTACATGCCAGACTCTGTGTGACATGTTTTTCAGTCCACCCTAAGAGTACTCACTTCTTCCTCCTTGTCCTCTAATATGAAAAAGCAGAACAAGCGTATCAGCATCACAGAAGACTTTTTTTAAAAAGATGGTTTATAAGAGCAATGACCCTTATATTTTGCTCTCTTTTATCTTTAGAAATTGCCTGTGTTCTACCTGTCCTGATGGATGGCATACAGAGTCACCCCCATAAACCTTTCTACACAGTTGGTGAGAAGGTGACTGTTTCTTGTTCAGGTGGCATGTCCTTGGAAGGTCCTTCAGCATTTCTCTGTGGCTCCAGCCTTAAGTGGAGTCCTGAGATGAAGAATGTCCAGTGTGTACAAAAAGGTGAGTGGCTTCTGCGTCTATCCAAGGACACTTGCACTCAGGTGGGTGAGAGTCTTTGCGTCAGCCTTCATGGTACTGTATCATATCATAACTCTGGGTCATTCCCTCCATTCTTGCTCCCCAAGAGATGGAGGTCAGTTTGTAGACTGAGAAACAGATTTTCCTCACATGGCACAGAAAGACTCATGAATGCAGGGAAAGGCAAGGATAGGCTTGGTAATTCTGAAACTTTTAACTTAAACCCTCCTCGTGAAAGATCAGCTTTATGTCTGTTATGGTGGCAAGACAATAAAGGATTTTTAAAACCTGTTTTTTGTTGTTGTTTCCTCTTAATTTTTCCCCCTTCAGTTTCCCTAAATAGAGTTGATATCATAATTTACTTAAAATTCTGTATGTTTCATTTTTGAGCTTTCATAGAGTTTATTATTGTTTCTGAAATTGATAATTCAGAAGGCATTTTTATTTAACACTTTAAAGCAGGCATTATTGAAGAAAAAGTGTTGTGATTCATGAAATTGTTCTTAATGTGGAAACCCAAAAATCCAGTGCTTTGAACACCAAGAAAATTAAAATGGTCTTGTAAGAATCTAAAGTAGAAAGGATTTAGAAAGCGAGACTATTTCTTTTTAGAGGTAATTTGTTTGAAAATAATCCCCTATTTCTTCTTTGTTTACATTTTTAAAATAAATGAAAATATATTTGTAACAAAAGTGAGAATAAAGAAAAATTTACGTGTGTACTATTTTTTGTGATACTATCTCTCTATTATGTGATTTTTAATTAAATGCTGAAATTTATTTTTAATAGTGGGGATGAAGTAGTAGATTTCATAGGTGATACTGTGAGGTTAATTAGATGTTTCTAAGTTCTCCATGCAATAGGGTACAGAGCACTCGGATACGGATGGCAGATACAGGCTATGATGTTAAGTGGATGAGAGGCAGGACAATGGGCAAGGCACACATCCTTGGAGTCCCTCCCTGCCTGTCCTGATGTAGCTGCCTGTAGCTATCAAGGCCCCATATCAGAGGACAGTTGTTTCGTGTTCAGTAAACGCTAAAGCATAAACATGAGTTTACTTGGAATACTTACAGTAATGGACCAGTACTAATAATTCTAAAATGAAAGAGAACAATATACAGTTGATGGGGCTGTAATTTGTTTCCAATGAGATTATAGGCTAGTCTTTCTAAAATCCTACTTCAGCTATTTTACAGCATAAATTGATATGAAGGTTTTTTTTACTCAGTAGAAAATTCTATTAAAGTGGGTTTTAATTAAGAATGTTTTTCAGATCTGTGTGCTTTTCTGAAGTTGTAAATAATAGTAACTACCGTTAAATCTATGACAAACAAAAAAATCCCAGACTTACCAGCCTCCAAAGTTGACATTTTAAAATGTTGGCTGTTCTAGTATTTCATCTTTTTTTTGTTGTGGTAAAACATATATAACATAAAATTTACCATTTTATCCATTTTTAAATGTACAGTTCAGTGGCATTAAGTAATTCCCATTGTGCGACCATCACCCCAACATTTCTTTTCATCTTCCAAACTGAAGCTCTATATCCATTAAACATTAATTCCTCACTTTCCCCTACTCTTCCTGTAGTTAGTCTTGATGTGAAGAAATTTTCTTTTAAAATAGCAGAAGTACATACTCTCAGTGGGCTGTAAGAGTGTGTTTATTTGGTTAACCAAGCTGTAAAGGTGACAAAACTATGTTCTTTTTAAATGCAAACATTCTTTGGGCTAGGTAATTCTATCATATTTTTTTCATGAAGACATTATAATAATTTAAGCAAACTATTAAAATCCAAA
>NW_016107395.1:533284-558386 GCF_001604975.1 Cebus imitator
AATGGCGCGATCTCAGCTCACCGCAACCTCCGCCTCCCGGGTTCAGGCAATTCTCCTGCCCCAGCCTCCTGAGTCGCTGGGATTACAGGCATGCACCACCATGCCCAGCTAATTTTTTGTATTTTTAGTAGAGGCGGGGTTTCACCATGTTGACCAGGATGGTCTCGATCTCTTGGCCTCGTGATAAAGTAAATTTTTAACCACAGTACAGAACTAATTTACGTAGCTTGATCATCGAACTTAAGTTTTGGTACACCTAGATTAAGCCTTCTCAACCTCAACGTTATTGGAATTTTAGGCCTGGTAATTCTTTGCTATGGATGCCTGGTCTATGCATTCCAGGGTGTTTAGCAGCATTCCCGGTCTCTACCTCCCAGTAGCATCCTCCTATGCCAGTAACACTCTGCAGCAGTAAAAACCAAAGATGTCTCCAGTGATTTCCAGATGTCCCCTGGGGGACAAAACTGCCCATGGTTAAGAAGAACTGATGTAGATAACACCATTTTTTAAAAATTTCATTTTGGAATAAGTTTAGATTTCAGTAAAGTCCAGATATAATTTCTATACGCCCTTCACCCATCTTCCTTAATATTAACATCTTACATAACACAACATGGTTAAAACTAAAAAATTAATATTAGCACAATGCTATTAACTAAACTACACACATTAGTCAAATATCTCCTGTTTTACCACTAATGTCTCTTTTATGTTCTAGGATCCAGGTCAGGGTATAGGTGATGCATTTAGGATAACACCATTTTAAAGAGAAGTGGTTTTCTTTGGTTGTTGTTGGTTTTTGTTTTTGTTTGTTTTTTGAGACAATGTCTCACTTTGTTACCCAGGCTGGAGTACAGTGGCCCAATCTCAGTTCACTGCAACCTCTGTCTGCTGGGTTCAAGCAATTCTTCCGCCTCAGCCTCCTGAGTAGCTGGGATTACAGGTGTGTGCCACCATGCCCGGCTAATTTTTGCATTTTTAGTAGAGATTGGGTTTCACCATATATAGAAAATGACTATCTAGTTTTATGGTGCAAAAGTATATGCCAATGTAGACTTACATCCTACCTGGACAATTTGTAAAATTTGTGAAGTAGCACCAACTTCCTAACTTTTTTCACTCTTAATTTTCTGATTTCTTAGGTGGGCATTTGTTAGGGGGCATAAATATCCCTATGTATAAACAGTGCATGACAATTGTAAATGCTCACAAGATAGTAGCTATTGCTGCCAATGCAATTATTTGTCATGTGGCCCTAGAAACTCTGTATAGTTTATAAAATGTGTTACACCTTGATTATTACTACTGTTTTTCCCATGCAAGCTCACTGCAGCTGAGAATACTACAAATCCTGGTTCAGCAATTTAAATAATACCTTGTTGACTATGAAGAAGCTTTTGTCCTAATGATCCCATCTCCCTGTCCTTTTTTAGACACTCCTTTAACACAGGCAGTGCCTAAATGTCAGCGCTGGGAGAAACTGCAGAATTCAAGATGTGTTTGTAAAATGCCCTACGAATGTGGGTAAGTGCTGTCTTTGCTCACTTCTCCATTTTATTTTATTCATGATAAGCGATGATTTCTTAGATGCTAGTCTCTGTTGGATGGAAAGTGTAGCTTACCAAGCGTTAAGGATCTTTGTTTGCCTTTTGACCTAGTCCATCAGCTCTTTCCCTGGGTCGCTAGTGCCGACAGCCATGGCATTAAGCAGTGTTCTAATCTGGCTAGTGGAGAAGGCTGAAGGACTACTTGAGCACTGCTTGTCTTATATATAAAATGGAGCGAAATGACAAACCGTCAGCTGAGGATTTGCAACTTTAGAGGATTAGAGCTGAAATTCCTTTGGGACATAACTTTTAAAGCAATTCTGATAGGGAAAGAGCAGCCACTTTTGTTGATTCTTGAAGCGTCTTCTCTAGATTTGCATTGTTAAGAGTGCCACCAACTTGAAATCACTCCATTCATTGTAGGAGGATATCTGAAGTAGTTACTAGATGTCTGTTATGGTCCTAGTAGGATAGAGATGGCACAATTAAATTAGGACAAGAAAAGTTTTACTAGCAGGAATACTTACAAAAATGTGAACAGAGTAAAGGAAACTACAAGTTCCATGGCAGTATTCCCATGGTAACAGCTCAACCGTAAATCCATAGCCAGGTCCAAGGAGTAAGGAGAGGGGCATCCAGGAAAAACTGGAGACCAAGAGAATTGTGTGGAGATGGCCCTGAGGAGGATCTGACACTCTCATTTTAGGGACCTCAGAGATTGCACAGGCGTGAGCTAGGGGAATAAACATGTCAACTGTACTCTCTTTCCTGCCTCGAGCGTCCTGCCAGTGCTCCCCATTGATCAAACCTACTGAAGCTAGAAGCTGAGGAAGCCCATGATGTGGCCCATACATGTCAGCCTACCAGGCAGGTGGAGAAGAGTAGAACGTGGATCTGGGGAGGAAATGAGATATTATCTAGCCCCCAGACTTACTGGTCATTTTTAAAATTAAGAACCGAAAGATGACCTGGTGTGGTGGCTCATGTCTGTAATCCCAGCACTTTGGGAGGCCAAGGTGGGCCAATTGCTTCAGCTCAGGAGTTCAAGGCCAGCTTGGGCAACATGGTGAAACCCGTTCTCTACAAAAAAATAAAAAAATTAGCTGAGTGTGGTGGCACGCTCCTGTAGTCCCAGCTATGCCGGAGACTGAGGTGGGAGGATCGCTTGAGGCTGGGGAGGTTGAGGCTTCAGTGAGCCAAAGTCATGCCACTGTACTCCAGCCTGGGTAACAGAGCCAGACCCTATCTCAAAAATGAAAAATAAAAAAAACACCCAAAACACGAATTACTTGGTTTTTAATGATTTTGCTTATCAAAACCCATATCTAACTTCTTGAACCTACAGTAGTTAATAGTTATTGTATATAGTAATTTCTGGTGTGAAGAAGAATATACCTAAATGGCATGATGGAAATGGTGGTCAGTGTAGATATATTCTGATTCTAATATTCTGACTTTACTGCTAACCTGTAATAATCATTGTTTATTTTGAGTCACTTTTCTCCTCTTTCCAACTTCCCCATTTCATTTAGTTTATCTGCAGCCCGTGGTTAGTAGTTATGGTATGAATTTCCATGTCATTCCATGGTCTCAGATACTGACAACAGGTGGTATTGTAAGGTCTTTGCCCTTTCAGCTGTTGGAAGTTCTATTTAAACAAACAGATGAAAAGATAGATTCAAAACAACAGGATTTGTTTCTGCTTTATAAATAACTCCAATTAAATTTAGCTTTTAATAGAAGAGGAAAATATTAGAACTAAATAAAGTGTGTGAATATAGATTCTTTCTGATTCCATCTGGTATACAAAAATGTTCTGTTGTCTAAGGTTTCAGTGATGATAATGCGTACCTTGTCTGTCAGCATTCAGAAATGTGGAATTTTTTGATAGTGACATTTCTAAATAGCTATTTTTTTCCATTATTTAACACCAATGCTTATGAAAAAGGTAACACAGTTTACAAAAATATTTATTTATTTTTTGAGACACAATTTCATTCGGTCACCCAGTTTGGAGTGCAGTGGTGCAATCTCAGCTCACTGCAACCTCTGCCTCCCGAGTTCAAGTGATTCTCCTGCCTCAGCCTCCCTAGTAACTGGGATTACAGGTGTGTGCCACCATGCCCAGCTAGTTTTTATATGTTTAGTAGAGAAGGGGTTTCACCATGTTGGCCATGCTGGTCTTGAACTCCTGCCCTCAAGTGATCCGCCTGCCTCAGCCTCCCAAAGCACTGGGATTATAAGCGCCCAGCCTTATTTCTAAACTGTTTTGTAAACATAGGTACTTTTAAAAGTAGCATTGAAAAATACATGTTTATCTTCCCTTGATGATTTAGGGTCATCCATTTTTGGATGATGCTGTTTTATGGACGTGAACTCTTGGCTGCCGGGCTGGGATGAGTTCATTGCTCCTGCAATTAATGGTCCCATTTGACTATGATTATATTGAATGCTTGGTTTCCGCTGGTTTTCTGTCTCCTTCTTTGCCAGCTGTTGCTAGCAGACCTTGCCTTCTCATCTATCAACACTAGATATCTACACTTGCAAAAATTGTGAGCAAATGAAGAGAATAAATACAAATATGATCATTTTGAAGACCTAAGTGGATTGGACTCTAGGAATGAAGGGGATTTGAGTTTTCATCCTTTTTTATCTTTGCTTTGGGTGATAACATCTGGGGGCACTAAGCTCAGAGTATCACTTTTCATTTCTACTTCTCAGCTTTTAAGAACCAAAATCTTGTAAATGATGTTATTAAAAATTCTTTTCAGATCTTCCTTGGATGTATGTGCTCGAGATGAGAGAAGCAAAAGGATACTGCCTCTGACAGTTTGCAAGATGCATGTTCTCCACTGTCAGGGTAGAAACTACACTCTTACTGGTAGGGACAGCTGCACTCTACCTGCCTCAGCTGAGAAAGCTTGTGGTGCCTGCCCACTGTGGGGAAAATGTGATGGTAAGGGGCCTTTCATATTTGCAAGTATAAGAATGCTGAAGTCACAGTACTGAGGTTTTTTAAAATGTGGTTTCTAGTTTAGCAGTGGGCCGAAGCAGATACTTGAGGATGTTAAAAACTCAGACTGATTTGACAGTGCACTGACCTCTCCTATACCCCTTCCTGGAGAAGGGGGCAGATCACAGACCTCAGAGTATAAGAATCCATTCCTGATGAGAATGTTCTCCCAAACATGGGTGATTCCATTCCACCTTCATGATTTTTGATCTGTCCTTGTATTATCCGTATTGTGTATTTTTAAAAGTCTGACATAAAAGTAACTTTAAAATGAAAACTTTATATCACGTCCTTAAAAGGATTTATTACTTGCCATGAGTGTTAGGTAACTATAAACATTAGATGTAATGCAAAGTTGTGGACTCTAGCCAGATACTGGTCCAACATTGACTATGCTGTTTCTCTGTGAGTTTAGCATGTGTTAGAGGGGTGTTAAAAACATACTAGCACTAAGCTGACACTTCCTTCTAGAAGTAATCAGATGGATTTGAAGAGAATAGGAAATTAAGTTACTTTCTCATGTTGTGATTCAATATTTGCTAATGCTATCTTCAGGTAGCAGTTACAATGATCTTGAACACCTCAAGGGCACAGTAAGCCTGCCAGGATTTGGGCAATACTATGAAAGGGGAATGGCTGAGTCTCCGGAGCCAGGTCACTGCCTGGGCTTCCTTATCTGTAAATTTGGGAGCTGGACTATATGACTTGTAAGGTCTCTGTTGGCTCCTCACTCTCTGCCCTCTTGGCCTGTACCCGCTGGCACCTTTCCCCTCACCCCCTCACAGTTTGCAGCAGACTGATGACATATGTAACTCTAGCTGTGTCTGAGTCCCTTTTGGTTTGGCGGTCACCACCGTCTGCTGGGTGACCTTGTTACTTTTCTTTGGGAGACTCCTGGCTGGTGTAATCCAACCATATACTTCCAGTGCACAGACTCCTTGCCTCCCTAACTCATTTCTGATTTGTTTTTTTGGATTTGTAGTCTTTTGTATGTCATGCTGTCTCTCTCAAATCAAGTTTAAGTTCTCTTTTTTTCTCTCTCTGTGTTTGAGTCTTGACTTGGTTCTTTGTTGAGGGTTTCTCATTTGATCTCAATTGCTGGCTCATAGGGACAGCAGCTTCTAGGTGGGAGAAAGTTGACGAGCTCTTGACTTGGATAGAACCACCCCGTGTGGGTCAAACTAATAGAGAGCTGGCACCAACCTGAAAACCTATTTCTTTGGAGTGGAGCAAAATGCCCCAATTTCCTGGTCCTACCACTTTTCCAGGGGATAGTTTATTATATCATTCCAGACAGGAGCTTCTGTAGCTCTAATCACCACATTATTACTTTGGAGGTGATGTGCTTTGACTCCCCCACCTCCACAATGTACCGTTAAGCCTCTTTCACTTACTTTTTCAGCTGAGAGCAGCAAATGTGTCTGCCGAGAAGCATCGGAGTGCGAAGAAGACGGGTTTAGCATTTGTGTGGAAGTGAACGGCAAGGAGCAGACGATGTCTGAGTGTGAGGTGGGCGCTCTGAGGTGCACAGGGCGGAGCATCTCCATCATCAGCATAAAGCCTTGTGCTGTGGAAACCCAGTAGGCTCCTGAGGCCCCCAGCAGGCAGCTGGGGCTGAGTGAAAACATCTGCACACCTGGCCACTGGACAGCTTTTCCTTTTTCTCCAGAGTTTACTTTCCTCCGCAAATCCCAGCCCTCTGCATGAAGACAACACTTTGTTCTCCCAAATCTGAACCGAGTTAATCTTTTGTCTCCTTTTTAAAAAGTGTCAGTCAGGATGAAGACTATTCATGAGCCTTTGCACAGGCTGGCTGCGTGTTCTTGAAAAACATGTTACCTTCTCCAGGCCTTGGTTTTTTAAAATCTGTAAAATTAGAGGATTGTGCTAGAGAAACTTGAAGGTTCCATTTAGGCCTCTCATTTTATTAAGTATGATTGACACAGCCCAGGGTCAGAACACACTCTGCATAATGATTAGGAAAAGAGAAAGAACGTAATCTCCTGGTTAAAGAGGTTGGTTTTCCTCAATGAAACCAAATACAAAGAGGACGTTGAACAAAAAAGACAAGATATAAATTATTTCTGTCCTGAGTAGTAATCTCACACTTCACCCTATTGAGTCAATTACTACAGAAAGGAATCCCTTTTTTTTTCTTGACAGAGTTTCACTCTGTTGCTCAGGCTGGAGTGCAGTGGTGCGATCTCATCTCACTGCAACCTTCACCTCGCAGGTTCAAGTGATTCTTATGCCTCAGCCTCTTGAGTAGCTGGGATTATAGGCACCCACCACCACACCTGGCTAATTTTTGCATTTTTAGTAGAGATGGGGTTTCACTATGTTGGCCAATCTGGTCTCCAACTCCTGACCTCGGGTATCTGCCTGCCTTGACCTCCCAAAGTGCTTTGATTACAGGAGTGAACTACCACACCTGACTGGAATATTTGTTCATGTCAGGAGATTGAACCACTAAAATGTCAGAGCAGAATTCGTTATGCTGTGGTCACAGGGGCGTCTTGTCTGAGAACATACAATTCAGTGTTCTCTTTAGGGGTTTTCTCTAGTATGTGTCAAACACAGGACCGGAAGTTCGCCCCTCTTCTTTTGAAAGACCATCAGTTCCTGCCTGAGGTATGTGTGATTGTGCATTTGAGAAGAGTTTTCCCTAATGTGGATTACTTACACTTCAGTATAAGTAATATACTTCAGTATAAGTAATACTTCAGTCCTAAAGTTTTCAGGGAGTACACGGGTAGATTAGTTTGAAGCATTGATCTTCTATTTATTTCTTATTTCTCTTTCATCAAAACAAAAAATAAAGCAGTTGTGGGAGGAAAAATGAGAGGGCTTAAATGAAATTTAAAATATGCTTTATTATACAAACACTCTCTCTGTATTGCTCTGACCCTGTAAATATATTTCTGTACCTCAGATGACAAGGATTAGAAAACTCATTAAAGATACTATTCCTCAAAATTGTTTCATCTGTATTGTTTCATTTTAGAGAAGGTTTTCATGATGAATGGTTAACATGTTCTTGCCTGAAGTCTAATCCAGATCTAGCTTCTTATATCAAAGTGTGCCTTAAGGGAAGATGCAGATATAATATGTTGAAGCTACAAGGAGGCAGGTTTCAATTGGTTAAAAACAATGACATTCAGATATTGCAACTGCATTTGTTAGAGGTTATAACAGTTCATTTCTACCCTGGATGGGAGGACACATTTGAAAATGCAGACCCTGAGACAAAAGGCTGAACAAGTAATTTATTTGGAGGAAATACCTCAGTATCCTTCCAAAATTTCTCCTCTTAGCTTAAGCTAGTATGGAGTGAGATTCCTACTGCTTGTGTGTCATCATGCCCCCTCCCTAAGTAATGCAGAGGATATGGTCAGCATTATCAAATATCATCAGAGATTGAGGTCTGAAAAAAGAAATGAGTGAATGTAACTAAGAGATTGAGAAGAGAATTCAGCAGAGTTATTGAAGGAGAAGTCAAGGATTAATGAATTGTTGGAGGAGAGGAGCAGTGCATGTGGCTGGGAAGAGGTATTGTGTTGAAATACTGTGTTTTTTGCCTCCTTTTGTTTTCTGAACATTTCTTGTGCTGACCTTTCCTCTAGTCCAACAGAGACATTCACAACTGCCTGTGGAGAATTAGGATTGCCACAGCAGGTCAGCAAGGAGAAAGTCATTTTTAAGATTAAGTTTTAAAAAATGTTTTGAAACTTCCAAAATAAGTTCTTGAATACCTATAGAGAGGCTTTGAGGAAAGCTAAGGGAACAATTTTATACCACATAAATAAATGGAAGAAGAATAAAGAGTGTGAGAATTCTACCTGCCTGCCCTTCTCTGTGCCTCAGATCAGGTGAGGGTCATCTGGGCTAGAAGGGGATATAGCCTTGGAGGAGGCAGACAGCAGAAAGCATCGCTGAGATTAAAGTCATTTGGGCCTCAGAACAAACAGACAGAGAGAAGGAAATTGGCTGGTGCATTAACCATCACTAGCTTCAGGGAGCTACGTGGAGGTCAAGACACATCCCACAGATCATTGCTTACCACTCAGGAGGATACTACAAGATACCTGGGCAGAGAAGGTGCCTGGGAATGTTTCCTAATCACTTTGAGAAGTGCCTTCCTTTGACATCTCATGTACTTCCTAATTGATGACAGACATGCTGCTTATCTATACCCTGAGATTTAATGGCCCTATTCAAATTGTTGAATGTAACCCTCCTTCCTAGTACAGGACCCCCTGTAATCACCTTGAAAGAGAAGGAGGATTCTTGGTATACAGGTGGGGTGGTATGTTGGGGAGGTGGAGTGACAAGCAGGAAATCTGACAACAGACCCCCGGAACTTTGGGTTACCTAGCAACTAGCCAAGTAACTGGCTAATTTGACTGAGGGTTCCCCTCTTTGCTGGGCAGATCATGGCTAATCTCAGCTTCACATGAAATTTGTGAACCATTCAGTTGTGTAACTGTTCAGAGCTGCAAGTCCTGAGCAGCTGGTTTGTACAGCATTCTCTGAAACACATTCCCTAGTATGTTTCCATTTATGTGCCCAGCTTATTATGTGTCCACTTATGTGGCCAATTATTAATCACTTTTTCTTTTGGTCAAGGTATGTGTATTAATATTTTTGAACCCCTTCTTAGTCTGTATTATGCTATTAGATTATCACCAACTGGGTAATTTATAATGAGCAGAAGTTTATTTGCCTCTTGGTTCTGAAGGCTGGGTGAGCATTGTGCTGGCATCTGGCAGGGCCTTCAAGCTGCATCATCCTATGGCAGAAGGTGGAAGGGCAGGAGCACAAGAGTGAAAGAGCAAGTTGGAGCCGGGGCTGAACTTGCTTTTATCAAAACAAAAGCACCCTCATGATAACTAACCCACTCCTGTTATAACAACACAATCCATTCATAGGAGCAGAGCCCTCATGTCCTAATCTCTTCTTATGAGGCCCTGCCTCCCAACACGGTTGCATTGGAGGTTAAATTTCCAACACATGAACTTTGGGAGACACAGTCAAACTATGGCACCATGGTTTATCATTTTTCTATATTTTCTTTATGTTCCTATTCACATTTCTTATACATACACTCACCCACCACAGGCATTTGGATTATTTGGAGACCAGCATAATAGCTAGTGGAAGTGGTCATCATCACGCACTTGAAGATAAACTAAGATACTGCATACTTTGGGCACAAGATGAAGTGAGTGTTCAGGTATATCCAGTGCTTCTCTTTCTTTCTCTATCTCTCTCTCTGAAGTAGAGGGGGTAGACAGAGAAGAGAAAAGAAAAAAGAAAAGGGGAGGCAGGAGAAGGAGAGAGATAGACAGAGACAGGAGAGAAAGAGAAAGAGGGCCATTCTTAGTATGGGATTGGTAGAACTGAGTAGCCGCACCAGTCCACTGAGATTTTTCTCCCTTGATGGACTAAAGTGCACTCAATAATTGGGTTAGAAACAGAATGGCCTGTTTCTTTCTCAGAACACTAAGCCAGAAAAGTGATCACAGTAGGAGGCAATTTCTGTTAATATCTGAGAAAACAGACAGGTTTATGCTTGCCTTTCAATTACCTTGGCCTTTCAGGCAGTTCACACATTCGTGGACAAGAAAGCTGATGCCATGATAGGCACCCCTGCTGTGATAACCAACACACCTACAATTTGTCCTTTTATTTACTCCTGTCAGGCTGTGATGGCAGAACTCTAGATTTACATTCAAGATATCAATCACATAGAGAAATCTACTTTCTCAGCCAAGGGTTAACAAGACCAGATAGAAAGACAGCCGTTGTTTCAGAAGGGGTGGGCGAGAGGTGAGAAGGTGGGCGAGAGAAGAAAGCATGTTAAAATGTTCTTTTTGATTCATAGGCTGGAGACAATTTCCTGTGAAAAGACAAACATAGGAACTGCTCTGTTATCACTGTTATTTCCATGCATCTCCATGAGAGGAGACTTGCTCTGAATTATAGGGTAGGGGGCGGTACATGGCAGATCAATGATATCCAAGACAGAGAAACATTGACTAAAAGACAAAGCATATATGATGTTGGCTTGAGTCTCTATTACAAAATAATTAGCTGCCCAAGTTAACTGGGAACACAGAGAAGTCAAGGAATTTTCAGCAACAGCAAAATATAATTTTCTTTTCTTTTCTTTTTTCTCTCCCTTCCTCCCTCCCTCCCTTCCTTCCTCCCTCCCCCCCCCCCCCCCCCCCTCCCCCCCTCTCTCTCTCTTTCTTTCTTTCTTTCTTTCTTTCTTTCCTTCTTTTTTTTCTTTCTTTCTTTTTCTTTTTTTTTTGAGATGGAGTCTTGCTCTTGTTGCCCAGGCTGGAGTGCAATGGCTTGATCTTGGCTCACTGCAAACTCTGACTCCCAGGTTCAAGTGATTCTCCTGCCTCAACTTCCTGAGTAGCTGGGATTATAGCCATGCTCCACCACACCTAGCTAAATTTGCATTTTCAGCAGAGATGGGGATTCTCCATGTTGGTCAGCCTGTTCTTGAACTCCCGACCTCAGGTGATCTGCCTGCCTAGGCCTCCCAAAGTGCTGAGATTAGAAGCGTGAGTCACTGCACCTGGCTAGAATGTTCTTATTAAAAAAAAAAAAGTTTTGCCTGGCATCCATAAGAGAAAGGGATTAACATGAAAGGCTCAGGATTGATGTATTATTAGGTGATACACAACCCACGTGAGCATTATGACAATATTTAATCAGGGGCCACAACTGAACTCTAAGTCCAGAAACTCTTGGTGCACAGATAGCACCAAGAGCAACTCCTGAAGTCAGGCATTATATAAAGCTCTATTCAAGCCCATTGATTGGACTCCCTGGTGACCCTATAGGATTAAGTAGCTTTAGTATGATGATAGGGAGCCTTCCAAAGTATCTCAAGTCTCTTAATAATGTAATGCTTGGCTGTTTTTGCACAGACATGGTACACAGATTCATTAAATGTGGCAGAGAAAGGCACTTTTGAGGAAATCTGGTTCCCAATCTCATGTAGCTTGGTGAAAATAGTGACTCATCCTTATGGTTCTATGCTCCTCATTGCTCAGTACACTGGTTGTATATGCTCAATAAAATGTCCATTTTACAGTCACTTTCCACAGTCTCACAGCTAGTTAGCAGAAAGTCTAGTCTTGAAAAAGCTCTTCATCTCCCGGAGTAGAGCTCACCCTGTTTCACTATAGTCCTGGCCCCTATACTGTCTTGTAGACCTTGTGGGTGTTATATGCTAGTTGTGTCTTGCCAGGCAGCAGCGTAGTTAATGAGTTGTGTAGGAGTGGTTTCTTGCTATAGCTATAGTGCTAGTATTATGAAATGTCAGCATAGACTTAAATAGGCAAGACTTTTCTTTTGTGCCATGGGTAGTATGATCCTAATTATCTTCCTTGTTTTGAATCTAGATAAAGGTTTCCTGAAACTTTCCCTGTGGAGCATTGATTGAGGGTGAGGAAGTTGGAAATTGTGGTAGCCAAGGAGCCAGAAGGCTTAAGGAGGAAGCTTAGTAATTACTAAGATCTAAACAATGTTGACAGATAAGCTTAAGTTTTGGAAAAGCTGATCTTGTGACTTTGACTTATGAAGAGACTGCTAGTTTAGCCTCTAACAGTGGAGGCGACTGGAGCTGACAGTTCTTTTGGATGTATACTGGGAATTATGATCCTGAAATAAACATTCTTTCCCATTTAGGTGGGACAAAGGAGGGGACTGTCTTAGTTGGTTCAGGCCTCTATAACATAATGACACAGACTGGGTGGCTTAAACAACAAACATTTATTTTTCACAGTTCTGGAGGCTGGAAAGTCCAAGATGGCAAATTTAGTGTCTGCTGAGGGCCTGCTTCCTAGTTTGCAGATGGCCACGTTTTCCCTGTGTTTTCACATGGTGGCCAGAGGGGAAGCTCTGGTCTCTTACTCTCCTTACCAAGGCACTAACATCATCAAAATGGCCCCACCCTCATAACCTCATCTATACCTAATAGTCCCCGAAGAATCTGCCTCCAAATACCATTGCACTGGGGATTAAAGCTTCAACATATGAATGGGTGGGAAGACACAAACATTCAGTCTGTAGTGGAGACTATGAACTAGTGTGATTTTTTTGGGTGAAACTGTTGCTTCATTCAGTGGGTTTGTGAGGAATTTTACCTTAAAGTCTTGCCCTTTGGCAATCCTGGCAAGTAATACAAAGAGATCAAATTGAATTTGTAAATCTGATATATTGTGTCTGCTGATGCTGGAGAGACATTTTTCTCTCAGGTTGAAATAGCAGTGCCTCAAAGACCTAATACAGGTCCTGAGCAATGTAGGCTGGAATTACCATCTCTTCTGAGACAGAACACTGGTACTCAGTCTTGGGATGTGTAATGCAAAGACTCAAATGCCAGAAAAGAGTGATGTTAGCATCTAAAGCTAAAACTTCAGTGGTGCCTATCATGTGCCAGTAAATGCTGCTAGTTGTCTAGTTCCTGCTGCTTCTTATAAGTGGTTGATCAGAAATATCCAATGCAGATATTTTGTGTATCTTCAGTTCATGCCATGGTGTATAAGTGCTCTCTTTACTACTGGAAATAGAGTCATTAGCATCTTAAAACTCAGATCCAAATCAGAAAATTTGTCCTTGAAATTCTGTTTCTTTAGAACCACTCTCAGTGCATAAATCTTTATTAGGGTTCTTCAGAGAAATAGAACCAATTGCATAGATATAGATATATGATATCATATATATCCTAGAGGATATATATATTATCTTTATACTTATATGATTTATTGATTTTTTTATATTTCTATTTTTGTCTTCATTGCCTTGAGCATATGGAGCACATTTTTAAATAGCGTTAAAAAAGTTTTAGTATATTCAATCAATTTTGGCATTTATGGGTCCATTTCAATTATTTTGAAAAAGTTTCTTCTGGTTCATATTATTTCTTTTTTGAATGACTTACAATTTTTTGACAAATTTTACATTGTTTGGTGCTGAACTTTGTTCTAATGCACAGCTAACTTACTTAGAATAGGTTAGATCTTTTAGTGCAATCAAGAGCTACCTTTAGTCTAGAGTTTGTATTATGTCCTTTCACTCTGGTTGGTGGCAGTATAAAATGATCCCTCCTTGTATGAGTTTTAGGAATTGTTAGACTTAATGGTTTCTCATGCTTCTGTCCCTCACTTACACACAGTTCAGCCTCTAGTCAGTCGTCAGCACAGATCAGCAAGGGTCCCAGTCTGCTGAGCTCCAGATCTCTCATTCCTCCTTGTGCAGTTCCTTGGTCTCAGGCAATTTACTCTATCAATTATAATGCCTTGACTCCCCAAACTCAGATTTTAGTTCTTCAATTCAGTGGAACCAATGGACACTGTTTGAAATCCACCTACCTGTGCAGTGGCCTGAAAATCGCCACCAGGAAGTAAGCTGGGGCAAGTCTAAGTCTCACCTCATTTGTTTCCCTTCTCTTGGGGATCACAATCCTTCAATAGCTGTTGTCAAATGTTTAAAAACCATTGACTTTCATTTTTTTCTAGTTGATTAAGGTGGAAGAGTAAATCTAATTCCTGTCACTCCATAGTGGTCAAAAGCAGAAATTTCTTAAATATAATAGCATTTAAAAGAAGCCTGCTAATCAATTCCAAACATGAACTGCATGGTGGTCTGCTCCCCAAAAGTGGAATGCAAGATCACTGAGGGCATTTTATTTATTTTTGAGACAGAGTTTTCCTCTGTCACTCAGGCTGGAGAGCAATGGTGCCATCATGGCTCACTGCAGCCTCAACCTCCAGTGATTTTCCCATCTCACCCTCCAGAGTGGCTTGGACTATGGGTGCATACCACCATGGCCAGCTAATTTTTTAAATGTTTGGTAGAGATGGGGTCTTGTTATGTTGTCCAGACTGGCCTTGAACTCCTGGGCCCCAGCAGTCCTCCTGTCTTGGTCTCCCAAAAGGCTGGGATTATAGGCTTGAGCCACTGCCCCTGGCCTCTGAGGGTATTTCTTATTTCCATGCTTTGCAATTTTGGGAACAAGCATCTATCTTGGGAAAGAAGAAGTTTCATTTTCTTATCCTAGTCACTTAGGCTTAAATTATCAGGGTTTTCTTTGATTCACCCCTTTAAATCTTCCAAGCAATATTATCTCTGTCATTTCATTTCTCTCTCTTTTTTTTTTTTGGAGTGCAATGGCATTATCCTGGCTTACTGCAACCTCCGCCTCCCTGGTTCAAGTGATTCTTTTGCCTCAGCCTCCTGAGTAGCTGGATTATAGGCATGTGCTACAATGCTAATTTTGTATTTTTAGTACATATGGGGTTTCTCCATGTTGGTCAGGCTGGTCTTGAACTCTCAATCTCAGGTGATTCACCTGCCTTGGCCTACCAAACTGTGAGGTTACAGGTGTGTGCCACCACTCCCAGCCACCTCTGTCATTCCTTTATACATTTCTTTAGTCTAAAAACCTATCAGCTAGTGTCTGATTGTCTGATTTACCAGTTTATCTACTTTGTTAATCATGTCCTAAAATGCTGATTTTATCATTTTACCGTCTTGATCAAGAACCCCTTTTGGTTGCCTACTGTCTTCCAAATAAAGCTTAAATCAATTTTTCATTCAACCTTTGGTCCCTTTGCTATTTGGTCATCTTTATCTCTTAATAAAACTTTTCTGCTATTGTCAAAAGAGCTTTATTCTATCCTCTGCTGAATGTAACAGGTCGGTAAACTGCCACGATCAAGCCCTGCCCACAGGCCTCTCTGCCCCATCCACAGGGCAGGCACATTCCCAGTGTCTCAGCCCTGAGCACAGCCTTTGAGAATTGGATAATGAATGGTTTTCTTATAATTCCACTAAGAACAGAGTAAAAGTAGATTCTAACATCCCCTATTCTCTTTGAAAAATTGAAAAGGTCCTGGTTAACCTGTCCTGCAGGCTAATAAGCAGTTCCCCAGCCTCTCCATCTCCAGGATAGAGCCTCTTTTGACCACTTTGCAGTTAAGAAAGGCTAGGGTATTGGCTATTTTAATCCTTAGACCCAGAACATTTGGAGGAAGTGGTAAGTAATGTAAGAGAAGGGATTTCTTATCTTGTGTTTTTCAGTGGCTCCCAAATTGAAAAAGAAGCTATGAGCCACATATGTTTGGAAAGTTATATTCCCCAAATTTATCTTTCCTTTAGGATAACCACATAACTCAATAAATAAATCCAGGACAGTTTGTCCAGAAGGAATACAAATAAGTAAGGACATTTTTGTTGGATAAAGAAAGTCTGACAAAGTAGAAGTAGGAAGCAGATTCCTTTTTTTCAGGTCATGACTTGGTGATTTTATACACACACAGACACATACATGTACACACACAGACACATTTTTGTAATGAATTCTACTGTCCCTCCCTCATGTTCCTCTCAACTCTGTCACATTTTCTACTTGTCCTGGTTTACAGGATACCAGAAATGAATAAGAAAGAGAAATCCCAAGAAATGATAATTCCCAGGCTGCAGCTATATAAAATTGTTTATCAGAAAGTTTTTCTCTGCCAAGGCTCCTAATTAGCTCACAGGTTACTAGTCCTTCTAATTGACTGTGCATTCTCTGCTTCTATACTGAGGAAATCTGAAGGATGATGGTGGGGTTGGAGACCAGCTCAACTAAGAGTAAAACACCATTGGAAAATTTTGCTTTAATTTTAGAGTCTGGTGAGTGCTTCAGAAGTGCCTTTTTCTGTATTTTATCCTGTGAAACAATGTCAGTAATGTGACAATCCCAGTTGAGCAATTTCTCTGGCTTCTTTCACTGGAAGCCTATTTGTTTCTTCCTGTCTGTGATCTTTGTTCTTTTCCTTTCTGGTAAAACTGCCTTCATGGCAGGGTCAGCCAAACTAAACAGGCCTGATTTACCAGCAGAACACTGGCTTCCACTGTTGGGTTAAAGGGCAGAGTACTGAGTTGCAAAATAACATAATTCAGCATTCTTCAAAGCAATGCTCAGCCATTAAGCAGTCCATGAACATTACAAAATCTCCATCCTAAAGTAAACATAAATTGAAAAATGATTATATGTGTAAATCAGAGTGAGAAAAACAACAGGAGTGAGACTAAAAGATACCTGTAATTTCTTCAAGAGTACTTGACATGATTTTCCTTTGAACTTTATTTTTCTGAGACCCTTAAGGAGACTGTATTAATCCCTTCTCACACTGCTAGGAAGAAATACCCCAAAATGGATAATTTAGAAAGGAGAGAAGTTTAATTGACTCACAGTTCTGCATGACTGGGAAGGCTTCAGAAAACTTAGAATCACGATGGAAGGGGAAGCAAACATGTCCTTCTTCACATGGCGCAAGAGAGAGAAGTGCTGAGAAAAGGAGGAAAACCCCTTAGAAAACCATGAGAACTCACTATCATAAGAACAGCACGAGGGTCACTGCCCCCATCATTCATTTACCTCCCAACATTTCCCTCCCATGACATAGGGATTATGGGACGACAATTCAAGATGAGATTTGGGTGGGGACACAGCCAAACCATATAATTCTACCCCTGGTCTGTTCCAAATCTCATATCCTCACATAAAACACAATCATGCCCTTCCAACAGTCCCCCAGAGTCTTAACTCATTCCAGCGTTAGCTCAAGTCCAAGTCCAAAGTCTCATCTGAGACAAGGCAAGTCCCTTCTGCCTATGAGCCTGTAAAATCAAAAGCAATTTAGTTACTTTGCAGATATAATGGAGGTACAGCCATTGGGTAAATACACCCATTCACAATGAGAGAAATTGGCCAAAACAAAGGGACTATAGGCTCCACGCAAATCTGAAATCCAATAGGGCAGTCATTAAACCTTAAAGTTTCAAAATGATCTCCTTTGACTTCATATCTCACATTCAGGCACACTGATGCAAAAGGTGGGCTCCCATGGCCTTAGGCAGCTCCGTCACTGTGGATTTGTGGGGTACAGCCCCCTTCTTGGCTGCTTTCATGGCTTTGAGTGTCTGTGGCTTTTCCAGGTGCATGGTGCAAGCTGTTAATGGATCTACCATTCTGGGGTCTCGAGGACAGTGGCCCTCTTCTCACAGCTCCACTAGGCAGTGCCCCACTGGGGACTCTGTGTGGGGGCTCCGACCCCACATTTCCCTTCTGCACTGCCCTAGCAGAGGTTCTCCATGAGGGCTTTGCCCCTACAGCGAAGTAGCCCTCATGAATGGGATTAGTAACCTCATAATAGAGGCCCGTGGAAGCTTGTTGCCTCTTCCACCATGAAGACACAACAAGAAAGAACAGCATATGAAGAATGAGCCCTCACCAGACACCAAATCTACTGGCACCTTGATCTTGGACTTGTCAGTCCCAGAACTGTGAGCATAAATTCTGTGGCTTGCAGATTAATAAGTATTAGATATTTTGTCTTAACATCCTAGGTGGACTAACACATAGTGAGATAATAATAATCAAATTATTATTCTGATTTTACAGATGTGGAAATTGAAGTACAGAGAGGTTAAGTGGTTTTTCAAAGTCAAATGGGTAGTAAGTGGTGGAACCAGGATTTGTGAGAAGGATAGTCCCAGAAATTCTTGCCAAGGTGAATCTAAGATGAGAGTTTAGACAGTTAAAGGTTCAGAGGCAATGTGTTTGGTGTGGCCATTCTACCTAATTTCAATCAATGAGAAAGGCGCTATGCCGCATGCTAGGATTAGGGGTGTGGTGGAGATATCTAAATACCTGACCAAGTCCTATGTGAGTGAATTTACACTCCTATTAAGGATATCCTACAGTTCTAGGGTGGCTCAACCCAAATTCTATTAATACTTTTTGCCCTACATTTTGAAACTGTCCTGTGCAATACCATAATTACTAGCTATACCTGACTATTAAATTTCTGTTAATTAAAATTAAATAATTAGGTTTTATTTTTTAAAATGGATAAATAAAATTAAATTAAAAATTACTTAAAATTAATTAGATAAAATTAAAAATCAAATTCCTCAACTACCTACATTTCAAGTTGATACACGTGTCTACTGGCTACGATGTTTGTCAGTATGGAAAGATAAAATGATTTCCATCAATGCAGAAGTTATATTGGATAGCACTATTTGGTAAGGTCATTTGACTTAAAATAATCTGCCAAAAGAAGTCAACTAAATCTATGTGTTTTCCCTTCTTTTTTTTTTTGCTCTGTTTCACATATGTTATGCTTAGGAATAGCTTCTGACTCCATTAAGAATTTCATGAAAGTCATTACCCAGAAAATGAACCTATGCAATTCTATACCGAAATTTGTATACAACTTTGGTGGGATCATAAACTCTCTGTGTAACAGTTACCTATTGGTGCCTAGCAAATTACCTCAAAACTTAGTGGCTTAAAACACCAAAGTTTTATTATCCCACGCAGTTTCATGGTTCAGGAATTTGGAAATAGCTTGGTTAATGATTCTAGTTAAAGATTCTCATTAGATTTTGCTTGAATAGATTTCACTAATAAAAATATGAGATGCTAAGCTAAATTTGAATTCAGGATAAATAAATAAATTTTTGGTGTAATATATAACTAGGATATATTTTTACCAAAAAAATTCAACATTTATCTGAAATTCAAATGTAGCTGGGCATGTGTATTTTATCTCTCAATCCTAGGTTGCAATCAATATGTGAGCGACCTGGGGTTTCAATCATCTGTAGACTAATGGGCTCTTGGGTTCATTCCGGATATGACTCACTTATATACCTTGCAACTGAGTGCTCATTGTTTGCAGGAGTTTTTTGCTATTTGGACCTCTCCCCGGGGCTACTTGAGTGTCCTTAGGACACATCAGCTAGCTTCTTCCAGAGTGAATGAATCAAGAGAATGCACTATCATTTATGACCTTGTCTTAGAAGTCATATTCCATCATTTTTGAAATATTGTATTGGTTGCACAGGTCAGTTTTATTCTTAGTAGGAGGGGACTTCCCAGGGGCATGAATACCAGGAGGCAGGAATCACTGGGGGGTTGGTTCCATTCCTTGAATTTATACACAGACTTTATAGAATAAGAGCTCTATGAAGGCACAATTTTTCTTTTATTTTATTTTAAAATTATTTATTATACTTTAAGTTCTGGGGTACATGTGCAGAACATGCAGGTTTGCTACATAGTTATACGCGTGCCATGGTGGTTTGCTGCATCCAACACCCTGTCATCTACATTAGGTATTTCTCCTAATGCTCTCCCTCCCCAATCCCCCTACCCACCTACAAGCCCCAGTGTGTGATGTTCCCCTCCCTGTGTCCATGTGTTCTCATTGTTCACCTCTCACTTATGAGTGAGAACATGCAGTGTTTGGTTTTCTGTTCTTGTGTTAGTTTGCTGAGAACAATGGTTTCCAGCTTCATCCATGTCCCTGCAAAGGACATGTACTCATCTTTTGTATGGCTGCATAGTATTCCATGGTGTATATGTGCCACATTTTCTTTATTCGGTCTATCATTGATGGGCATTTGGGTTAGTTCCAAGTCTTTGCTATTGTGAACAGGATTTTTCTATTTTCCCTCCTTGTTGTGGTTCCAGTGGCTATAACAATGACTTATAAAACTGTACGTATTCAATAAATATTTGTTAAATAAATGAAGAAATGGACTTCTAGTCCATAATCTCTTTCGCAAAAGATTTGATTGATTCCTAGGCTTTGTAGAAACAAAGATGTTTCCCCAAAGAGCTTGGGGATGAAGAGATTAAAATATAAGTAATATAAATTTACAGGGGCATTCTAAAGTAATATATTAACAATGGTGCTAATAGATGGTCATAATGGTGCTTTTTAAATGAGTGCCATTACCTGTGTTAGAAACTTCTTTTCAGGGCCGGGCGTGGTGGCCTACGCCTGTAATTCCAGCACTTTGGGAGGCCAAGGTAGGTGGATCACCTTAAGTCAGGAGTTTGAGACCAGCCTGACCAACATGGTGAAACCCTGTCTCTACTAAAAGATACAAAAATTAGCTGGGTGTGGTGGCAGGTGCCTGTAATCCCAGCTACTCAGGAAGCTGAGGCAGGAGAATTGCTTGAACCTGGGAGGTGGAGGTTGCAGTAAGCTGGGATTGTGTAATTGTACTCCAGCCTGGGTGACAGAGCAAGACTCCTTTTCAAAAAAAAAGAAAGAAAGAAACTTATTTTTAGGTATATAATTTCATGTATGTAACCTTTCATCTGTGCATTGTGAAAAACAAAAGAACAATCCAAATACTATGAAGAAATGAACACACTCATGCACACACACATACACGTGCTTGTGTGCATGCATATGCACTATTGCTCTAGGATAAAAGTAGAAAGAAGGTGATGAGATTTAACAGAATGTCAGACAGGGTCTTTTGTAGAAAATTACCTGGCATAGTCTTGACGCATAAATTGCAACCTGGGAGAGAATAGGCAGGTTAAAGTTTATCGTAAGACTGATTTTGAAAAGAGGAATGTGGGTCGTAATTCAAAGCTGACAAAGATCTGAGAGGAAAGGGTTACGTGAGGAAAATAACAGTGGACCTCTTTTTAGTGGCAGCAGAATTATGTGGGTCATGTTCCGCCACTTTTTGAAGTCTGCTGGGACTTACTTTCTCAAGATAGAGGGCTAACCTATGCAAAGCTATGTGGCTGTCACTGTCCAAATCACAGGTCATCCCTGAAGTGAACTTGTGGGATTTGCTTTGTGCTAATGGAAGCCACCAGGGAGATTCTGGAGAGGAAGGAATATATCACCACTTCAATATCCATATTCTAGGCGGCATCTTTTTCCTCAAAATGCTGCAAGTTTGTGAGGTAATAGGATGAAGACGCGAGTCAGTTATAGGAAAAGCCAGCAGTTTATTTCTTGATGGCTTACAGAAGAATGCTTGTCTCTTTACACCTTCTCAGGAGGGTCTGCAAGGCAGCCTCGGCGGCTCTCTGGACGCTAATACAGGGATCTTGACGAAGTGCTTGGAGCCCTGAAATGACAAAAATAGCAAAGTCAAGTGGATGAGGAGAGTCAGAGCGCAGCAAGAAGGGCAAACCAAACCAAGGCCCAGCTTTTTAGCACTGAGGGTCAGACCCAAGTGGGGCTGAGGTCCTCGTGCTCACATTTTATCCTGAAAGGTAGGATGCGGAACTACAAGAATGATTTTAACATTGAATAAAGGAAGAGAATGCCCTGACTTTGTGATCAGTAGGTTTAGGCAATTGGAAAGTTGTAGTCTGTTGGTGTTTCTGATGCCTGCAAAGGGGTGGAGCTGGAGGAGGCTTTATAGCCTGGGGAAATTCTAGCGTCTAGAGAGCATCAGACACAATAATTGGTACTAAGATTTTCAAGTTCTGGGCTCCCGTGAAACCTAGAGCCACAATATTTTCTCTTTTCCTGACAAGAAAACAATATGCTGGGCAGAAACTAGGGTTGATACTCACGTGTGGTCAGTTGTTCTCTGTCTAATAACTCCATGTATTGGCTGGTCAAATTGAGAATGATGGCATCTAAAGTTAATATGAGACAATGTTACTGGTTTCATTATAGAGGGAGAGGCCATGAAAAATAGATCAGGTTAGCCTCTGCACCTGGTGACAAGGTAAATGGTAGGTTGGTGAATTAGCAAACTATATGACTTCCTTTGCACCTCTTAGAATGATGTGAGGGTGACTTCTATTGGGTCCTAAGTGCCATGTCTGCAAGTAGTCATTTATCCAGAGTATTTGGCAGAGTTCACACGTGATCTTCTGAGGAAGCTACCTGTTGAGATTTCAAATCTGTGTAACATAGGGTCTCAGTCTTCAAAAAGTTTATAATGTAGTTGGTAGAGATCATATGTGATTCAAAAAGGAATCCTCAGATTTTTAGTTTGGTCTTGAAGGTGGTGAAGGGAGTGGGTCTGTTAGAATTTCATAAAGATAAAAAGATCCTTAGAGATTTATTTATGTTTTATTTTATATCAGGCAGAGAGGTAACATAATGTTAAGTCAATTTCCAGAATCACATGGCAGAGCCACAGGCTGCTGGCCCCCACATGAACATGCTTTCCACTTGTATCATACTGCCAAAGCTCTTGGCTTGAATTGAACTTTGGATGTTGAGGATAGTTTATCTTCTGGGATGAGGTGAAGGAAAGTGTTTATGTAAAGGCAGCAGCTGGGAGCAAAGATTTGGGGAAAAGAAGGAGCAAGGACTGGGAGCCAGAAGGAGCATGAAGGGCTCAAGATGGGAGGAGAGTGAGTGTAGGCAAGTCAGGAGAGGTTATGAGTTTTCACTGCCAAAGGAAGCAGGTTTCTTTGAGGGAGGATGTTACAAGATGGAAGGTAAACGCCCTTCCTGGGCTTTAACCAAAATTTATACTGGTCATACTAGTGTCCACACAGGACAGCTTCTGGTCAAAGCAAAACTAGATGGAAAAGGCAGACATATCTGGTTGGGAAATGGGGATGTGTACTCACCTGTGAGTTTGACAGCTGCACTCCTGATTATCTCCCAGCTACTGGTGAAGAAAGTGTAGGAGTGTGTGTGGAGGATCCACAGAATTTCCTGGTTTTTCTTGGCCTAGAAGAGATGTGAATTATAAACAGGGCAAGTGGAAAGGGAACCTTTGTGACATTTGGCATCCTATAGGTCCTCAGAATGGATCTGTAAAGGCCAGTGAGCCCTCACACATCCATAAATTAATTGACCGAAAATCGTCTTGTGGGTATTTTGATCTACATTTAATCAGGAAGGCATGAGAGTTTAAGGGATTAATCAACAGATATGAATGTTAGGAACCAAGGAGAATAGATCCCAGTCAGGACTTGGGAAATGAGCAGAGGGTCCTGTGGCAGGATAGCGGATCACTGCTATCCTTCCAAGGCAGGTCCGGCTCTGGCCAGAGATTCCTCGCTATGTTGTTTGCCCTTCTGGGGTTTGTTGAGACTCTTGTCCTGCCTTTTTTCAAGGTGGCGTCTATTGGACACTCACCAGTTTCATACAGAATAGCCTATAAAAATCCCTGGCCCTTGGTAGATCCTGATCAAGGAGATGGTCTAATACCCCGTAGAGTTCCTGGAGGCCCAAAAAAGGAATGCAGACAATCAAGACATCACGGCAAGCCTGGAAAACAGAGTTTTCTGCATCATAGTCCAGAATGTTAGGATCTCCTTCTAGAAGGGAAAAAGTGCTGAATAGTACTGGGAAAGAAGCAGTGGCAGTCAGTGGTGTGAATGGCTTTACAGTCATTGCTGGCACCTTCCCAGTTTCCAGGATGGAAGAATAAACTTGGGAAGAGATGGCAAAAAGAACCTAGAATTGGTTTTCAGGTTCAGTTCTAAGGGATGACTTTAGATCTGCTTCCTGGTGCAGCTAGACCAGGCTTATTGGCACTTCTCAGCTGTGGGGAGAGCAGGAGGGGCAGATGTCTGTGGAGAGCACTTACAACTCCAATCTTGGGGTTGGGATCCCAAAGGTGCAGAAGGAATGAAATCAGGCTCTTTTTTATTTCCTCAGCAAAAAAAATTTTCCACCTTCTTCCTGTTAGGGATGCCAGGTCCTCAAATAAGAAGATGGCAGTCAATCTCACATCATCCTGCTCCTGTGGTGACAAACGCATGTCGTGGTGAATAGCCTATCACAGGCCTTTTCCTGCCAGCACACTCTTGGCTCTCATCCCACCATCCCCACTTCAGCAAAAGAAGGCTGGAACTCAGGCACTGGTGCATCATAGCCGCGGCCTATAAATATTCCAAGAACTCTCTTTCTTTCCCTGAATCATTCTCTCCATACTCCATGGGTTTTAAAAACCCTGGGTACGGGAGTTTATGTGATGCCAGAGGGTTGATTTCTGTCTTTGAGTAGCCAGTGGGGAAGTGTGACCATAACCACAGGGATGATAAACAGGGGTACTCATAGAAAAGGCCAGGGAGGGAAATCAGTTTGGTTGTGTTACTAGCCTAGAATTATGGGGCCTCTAATTGCCCAAGGCCTAATACTATTCTCACGACACCAAATATTTTCTAAAGGGATTACAGACAACTTGGGAATTTGGGCCTTGGTTCTTAGAGGGGTTAAACAGAGAAGTGTCTAGCTCTGCTCTTGAGTATGTGAAGTTATGGAATGTTCTTGCTTTTTGTCCAAGATGGCAGGCAATGATTTTAGGAAACCAAAGGGGCAGGGTGTGGTGGCTCATGCCTATAATTCCAGAATTTTGGGAGGCCGAGCTGGTGGATCACCTGAGGTCAAGAGTTCGAGAGCAGCCTGGCAAAAATGGTAAAACCTCGTCTCTACTAAAAATATAAAAATTAGCCAGGTGTGGTGGCAGGCGCCTATAGTCCCCGCTACTTGGAAGGCTGAGGCACAAGAATTGCTTGAACCTGGGAGGAGGAGGCTGCAGTGAGCCATGATTGCACTACTGTACTCCAGCCTGGGTAACAAAGCGAGACGGTCTCAAAAAATAAAAATAAAAAAATAAGGCCGGGCGCGGTGGCTCAAGCCTGTAATCCCAGCACTTTGGGAGGCCGAGGCGGGTGGATCACGAGGTCAAGAGATCGAGACCATCCTGGTCAATATGGTGAAACCCC
>NW_016107395.1:558550-582267 GCF_001604975.1 Cebus imitator
AAAAAAAATAAAAATAAAAAAATAAAAATAAAAGAAAACAAGAGAAAGGTGGGGAGGAACATGGCCTCCCATTATCTCATACACTTTGCTGGTATGTTTCAGAGTTTCAACAAGGAAGAAATGAAGTGAGATTAATTTCATGGAAGTTTTTTTTTTTTTAATTTTTAGGCCCAGAAATCTAGTTTAAAATAACCATATGAACAAAGAGGGATTAAAGAAAAAGTAGTCATGAATAGCAGAATATTATTTAGATAAACAATAAACGTAAAAAATAAAATTAATATAGATCTTCTAAAAAAATGATGGCTTGTTAAGAAAAGACCAGAAAAGCTCAGATGTGACCTTGTATAATGAAAATGAAAGTAGAAACACATTTTTAAAATTTATTAGAAATAAAGTCAGGATTTATTTTTAAAAGACGTCTCTTTAGAAGGAGAAAGCTAACCAAAAACAAGGTATCATAAAGGTAGAGAGGCATTTAGTTAAAGAAGTTTGAATTTTGCAAAATCAATGAGCTAATCATAGGTCCTAGGAAGAATCAACCAATTGGGATGATGAAAAATCAGAAAGAAAAAGTGGCAACAGTGTTTTGGGTGCTGGGAGACACGTTAGGGAAAGTCTAGTCCAATATCCTCATGTTCACTTGAGAAAATAGAGTCACAGAGGGTAAAGCAATTGCTCAGGGTGACAGTGTGGGGAATAGCAGCAAGAAGGAAACGGAACATGGGGCAGCAGCCACGTTTTCTGTTCTACCATTTCATTCAAGTGTCGCCATGTTTTAAAAATTCTAAGAAAATATTAGAATTAGAAAGGAAAAAAGAAAGAAAACTTGGAGATTATGGAAAGCAATGCTTGATCTACAGAAAAATATGTGGGCAATAGATCATAGAGTTAACTACACTTGTGAAAAGATGGCATTACTGGAGAACAAATAGCACATCATTACTAAGAGCCAAAGTTTTGTCCAACTTTAATTTTATGCAAGTATGATGGAGTTGACACCTATCAGAAATGAGCAAGCTCTGAGCTAACAACCAGCAAGACTTTAGCATATTTTATCCTTCTCTGATGACACTGAGAAACATTATCTTGACCACAAAATTGTTAAGTGGACTTGTGATGTACTGGAGGCTCAGATCTAAGAGAATTATTATCAGATCAACAACAGTCCAGGAAACCTAACAGCTGGGGTTTGAAGGAGAGACTTCCGCCCTGTGCAATGAAGATAAAGGATATCTTTGTTATTTTTATAGAAAATACTAAATTGGGTGGGAGCCCAGTAAGCATTTTTGAGGACAAGATACTTTTAATTATTTTTAAGACAGAGTTTCATTCTTGTTGTCCAGGCTAGAGTGCAGTGGCACAGTCTCGGCTCACTGCAACCTCTACCTCCTAGGTTCAAGTGTGCACCACCACGCCCGGCTAATTTTTGTATTTTTAGTAGAGACGGGGTTTCACCATGTTGGCCAGGTTGATCACGAACTACTGACCTCAGGTGATCCGCCTGCCTCAGCCTCCCAAAGTACTGGGATTACAGGCATGAGCCAGTATGCCTAGCCTAAAAGTGATATTGGTTGATTGGAGGAAACAGAAAGAAACAAGGAGAAAGATGTTTTCAAAGGCCAGGTTTAGGCTAGTACACAGACAAGAAAAACTGCAAAAATATGAAACTGAAGAATGACAGACTGTGGGCATATACTACAGACTAAAATCTAGAGGTTCATACAGTGAGTATGCCTAAATCAGGAAGAAAGGGCAAAATTAAAAAAGATGGAGCAAAGAAATAGGAAACAGTTGGATTTGAGAGGTAGTATTTCTTTAGATTCTATTCAACACTTCTTGAACCTCATTTAGAGGTCCAACTCAGTCATGGGCTTGAAAAATATTTAATGAGCAGAGAAATTAGGTTTATGATGAATAATGAAGGAAATGAAGACTTCTCAAGTCCACAGACTGTAAGGTAAATAGGTAATTGAACAAAGCCTTAATGTTTATGAAGAATGCACTAGAGAAGGCAACTAGCAGTTTTCCATCTCCTCTGACAATAGCACATGAGGAAACAGGTTTAGATTACAAAATAATAGGTCTAGGTTAAAAATACATTTTTACATTGATGGCAGTGAATAAACCAGAAATAAATACTAAAATGTTGCTTCCTGGAAAGCATCAGGGAAAATGACCCTTCTCTGCCTAGGACGGCTGACTTATCTTTTTTGAAACTGGGGCTTTGGAGTAGATTAAGAGCTGGCAAACTTTTTCTCTAAAAGGCCAGACAGTAAATAGTTTAAACTCTGTGGGTTATAAGGTCTCTGTAACAGCCAATCAACACCACAATGGAGTGTGAAAGCAGTCACAGACAATAAGTAAGCAATAAGTTTGGCTGTGTTCCAATAAAACTTTATTTACAAAAACAGGCTGTAGGTGGGATTTGGTCCATGGACTGCAGGTTACTAACACCTAGGTAAAATGAGTCTCTGAATGCTGAAAGTGGAAAGGTAGTGTTGGAAGCAACATTGTCTTTATTCAGGTCCTAGTTCTTCTTTGAGCATTGTCATAATTTATGCTTCCCCCCCAAAGCAAACCTTGAGGTGAAGACTTAGGTGTAAGTAATTCATTTGGGAGGTGAGCCCAGGAAGCATGTGGGGTAGTGGGGATGAGACAGGGAAGGGAGGAAAGCCCAGAAAGGAAGTATTAATGAGTGCGTTACTGTTATGAGCAAGTGGAGCTCCATCTTTCTGAGGGATGAGGAAGCTATGAAGTTTATCTACAAACTCTTGTTTCTTATTGTTTGAGGGTCCTCAACAATTCTGGCTCACCCTGCTTAGACCAATCATGATTCCCAAGCCATAGAGCACCCTCAGGCAGAGAGACATAGGAAGCCAAGAGCTTGTATGGAGACTGTCTGCAGGTGACCTCTGGGGCAGGCTGAGGAATATGGGTGGGACACTGACAATGTCTTCTGCAAGCACTACCTGAACCTTTTTCTGTTCACTCACTTCTGGGAAGGGAAGATTCCTAAACAGGATCACTTACATCTTCAAAGAAGGTCCTTGTTTGCAGCACTATTTCCTTGAAGTAGAAGCTCACGTCTCGGTCTGTGAGCAGCCCCAGGATTTTTTTTAGAGCCTTCAAGCTTTCACAGACAACTTCGGTGCGAGCCAGGTGATACAGGCCTCTGATGATAGATTCTAGCATTAACTGCTTATGTTTCTTCACCTATTTTGAAATAAGACCTCTTAATCTTGAAAATTGTTCTATGCATATCACACAAGTGGACTGAAATTTTGTCAGTCATGTACTTCATGTACTTTAACCCAAGAACTACCACTTCGGCAATGTATTTGGATTTCCAATTAATTTTTATGTAACTACTAGGTGTGGGTAAGTTAATCATTATTTCAAAACTTGACTTACGTGAACCATTTCCCCTTAGAACGCCTTTTACCTTGTGAGGAGCCCCGGACGCTGAGTTGCCGAGCCCTCGGATGGCCATTTGCCTCAGAGTGGCATTGGAGTCCCAAGCACTTTGATCCATCAAGATTAGCACATCCTGCAGACTGCCATGCTTCCAAAGGATTGGCTCCTTCATGAGCTGAAATCAAGACACTTCTCCCCTTTAGTTAAGAGAATGGCCCCCCTTCAGGAGAGTGCCAAAGACATCAAAACTACAATTAAAGAGAGGACCTCACTACTTGTGGAGCAGAGGGGGAAGCCATCTGGTAAACCAGCAAGCCCAGCTGAAGCTGAGATGTGAGCAGCGCATGGGTCAAGCTCACATGGCGATGTGAACTAAGTTACCTGCATAAGAGATGTGCCTAGTTTCAGTGGAAAAACAGGGCACGGGAAACAGGGATGACTGATGGTGTTCCTCCTCTGGATTGGTTGGGATAGTCTTTATGCCAGAATGTGAAGTGTCAGTGCTACATTGCTTTGTTTTGTCCCTTACAGGTTCATTGTCCCCCTTTCTCTGCCTTCTGCAAACCAGAGGGCAGGAGGTGAGTGAGGTGGTTTCTTTTTCCTCCTTCACCCCCTGCTGAAGTACCATATTTCTGGCAGTAGCTGGTCTCTCCTCTATTAAAGCCCCGCACTTTGAAGTCTCTCTTCCCTGGTTCCAGAGCTCACTGGGCTACAGACCCTGAGAGAAATACCCCAAGGTGACCCAGTGAGTGTGCTCTGAGGGCTGCTCTCCCTTGCCTCAGAGAAGAAAGCTGTGCCAGTTATCCGGTAGTTCTCCGAGGAGGAGGTGAGGGATGAGAGCAGCTGTCCCATGATGTCCAGTATGACTCCATGTTGCCACACTGCCATGCTCCTAGAAAATGCACATTTTAGCAAAGACTTATTTTTCTAAACAATGGAGGAAATCTTAGTTTATTTGTTCATCAGGCAAGTAATCTGTCTAAAAAGGAATGCTTGGCCGGGCACAGTGGTTCATGCCTGTAATCCTAGCACTATGGAAGGCTGAGGGGGGCGGATTCCCTGAGCTCAGGAGTTCGAGACCAGCCTGGGCAACACAGTAAAATCCCATCTCCATTAAAATACAAAAAATTAGCCAGGCGTGGCAGTGTGCACCTGTAGTACCAGCTACTTGGGATGCTGAAGCAGGAGAATGGCATAAACCCAGGAGGTGGAGGTTGTAGTGAGCCAAGCCACTGCACTCCAGCCTGGGTGTGGAGTGAGACTGCTCCATCTCCAAGAAAAAGGGAATACTTATGAAAGCCACCGAGGCTTAAACTTTAAAATGGCCTATCCAAGTGTCCAATTTAAATGTAGTTTCTCTGAACAATGTCATCAAAAAGTGGCCTAAGGACATAAATAGACAATTCTCAAAAGACGATATAAATGGCCAACAAGCACATGGAAAAATGCTCAACATCACTAATGTTCAGAGAAATGCAAATCAAAACCACAATGCGATACCGCTTCCCTCCTCCAAGAATGGCCGTTAAAAAAAAATAGATGTTGGCATGAATGACGTGAAAAGGGAACACTTTTTCACCGTTGGTGGGAATGGAAACTAGTACCGTGGAAAACAGTGTAGATCTTAAAGAACTAGAAGTAGATCTACCATTTGATCCAGCAATCTCACTACCAGGTATCTACCCAGAGGAAAAGAAGTCATTATATGAAAAGGATACTTGCATATGTATGTTTTCAGCAGCACAATTTGCAATTGCAAAAATATGGAACCAGCCCAAATGCCCATTTCAACAAATAGATAAAGAAAATGTGATACATATATATATATATATATACACACACACACACCATGGAATACTACTCAGCCATAAAATGGAATGAAATAATGGCATTCACAGCAACCTGGATGGAATTGGAGACTATTACTCTATGTGAAGTAACTCAGGAATGGAAAATAAAACATCATGTGTTCTCACTCACATGTGAGAGATAAGCTGTGAGGATGCAAAGGCATAAGCATAATACATTGGACTTTGGGGACTTGGGGGAAGGGCAGGAGTGGGGTGAGGGATAAAAGAGTATACACTGGGTACAGTGTACACTGCTCAGGTGATGGGTACACTCAAATCTCAGAAATCGTCACTAAAGAACTTATTCATGTAACCAAATACCACCCGTTCCCCAAAAACCTATTGAAATAAAAAAATAAAAAAAATTTTTTCAAGCTGATAAAAAAATGTTCAACAGAATTCTAGGTATGTGAATATTAAACATTTCTTTTTTTTCAAAAAAAATGTAGTTTGTCTAAAGATGTTCACTTGAATCGCGTTTCTTGCGGGGAGTGGTGTGTGTGGGGCTGATCTTACCACCTCTTCCCACTCCCTGTGTTTTCTTCCCTGTTTGTCCTACTTCAACTAAGCGAATCAATGATGCTCAGCGAGGTTGCCTGTATTGCATCGTTTTTTTTGTTTTCTCCTTTTTATCTGGTTCTAGAAAATCTGCACATTACCTGGCCAGTGAACATGCGCCTATGTGATGGGTACTAGGACTGCTGAGTAGAGTCCATAAGTTGTCCCCCTCATCAGATTCCTTTGCAAGGCCTTCTCTCATGGCTTGGGCTTGCAAGCATCTCAGAGTGGCAGTTGAAAGCCTAAAGGAGACAGCATTACAAAACTAAGTCAATCTTTATAGGGAATTGCACATTCCCAGATTTACTCTTCCCACTCTTCACAATGCGTTCCCACCCCTGGACTAGGGGATGTTGTATAAGGGAAAAACAGGCAGCCCTATGCTCACAATTTAGCCTTGGGATCCATGGGGACATGCAGATGATGTGGGTCAGTAAGTAATGCCACAAAATCTTGTCAACACTACCCCATAAGAAAAAATGAGCCCTAAGAATAAAAAGTAAATAGTACCATATTTCACTGATTCTAAAACAGCATCTTTGAAATCAGGACGCATAGATGTGTGTTACAATTGTTCTTGGCCATATAGTACTTGTGATGTAATTGCTGTTGTCTGTGCATTCACATGTGCTGCCTGGCTTCGGTGTAGCTCTTTATACTATCATCATTTTAGTAAAGTTACATGTATTATTGGAATGATTACTTTTAATGGCAAAAATGGCAATTACTTTTGCACCAACCAAACACATGTGTTGAGTCTAAATGCCATTTAAAGTGTCTTTAAAATCTTGCCCTATAATTATACATTACAATGAAAAGTTACACAAACGGCAGGGAAGCAGAATGATGTGATATAAAATGAAAATTTATACCTCATAATTCTAAAAGATTTCTTTTGATAAGTACAGAATAAATATTTTAAAGTTGAAGAAAGCATCGATTCACGGCTTACTTTGGAGTCCTTTTCTATGTTCTCAATGGTATGCAATTTTTCAATTGCTGAAGTCTTAGCATTTATGACCTATGGTATTTATTTTAATTTTTCTTCTTTCCCTGGTAGCCTTGAAGATCACAAGATTCCAGCCTTTCTAGAAAGTTCTCAATGACAGAAACCAAAGATCATATGGTAGTTACTCTAGGAAAGAAAGCATAGCCCCTTATTCCTTAAGTGACTATTCTGTGCAGCTACACTGGATACTGGCTCAAGAACTATGGTGTCATGGCTTAGGGACAGTGGAGACTTGTTTCTTCACGGACAACGGACACCATGCCAGAAAGTGCAGACCCTGACTTCTGCAGCGCCTCTCCTGTAGTCTGGGATTAGGGCAGCTATGGAAGGTGCTTCCCGATTGTCCGTTTACCTGCAGGGGTCTGGGATCTGCTGCTGTTCTCCCTGCTGCATCACACGCCGCCTGAGGCTCTGCGGAGAAGTGGGCATCTTCTGGCCTAGTGTGCAGCTAACCAGCTTCAGGAGGAGAGTGAATAGCTTTGGATATGAGTGCGTGATAGAGGTGCCCAATGAGATCACTTCATACATAGCACAGGCCACCTGAAGGGGGACAGGGCCTCTTGGTTAGGCAGTCTCACTTCCTCCAAGGCCATCTTCTCTCTGAGCTGATTTTCAACTTTGTTTTCTCTATGAATGATTACTTTCTAAGTTGGCCATGTTTATAGTAAAAACGCATAGAAAAGGGGGGGTTTATTTGCCTGGAAATTTCTCAACTCAGGGACTGCCATATTAGCCCTGTGACTGCCAGGGGGCACTAGCCATGTAAAATAAAATATTTTCAGCATTGGGGTTTTCCAACAAAAAAGGGTGCTTTGGATATCTTAAAGACTAATCTGGAAATATAGGTACATAGATTTTTTGGGGAGGGGGTTGATGAGAAATTTGCTTCTAAAAATGATCAGCCACAGACAAAAGTACAGCCATAATTGTCCAACATAAACTGGAGTAAAGTTAGGGTATGAGAGAAGGAGGTGATGTCATTAATGCGATAGCACTAAGCTCCAGGTGGGGATAGATCATAGAAGATGGCACAGTCTCAGGCAAGTGATGGGTTCAGTCTGTCCAACTCACTGAAATTGCCTCAACCCGGGCGATGTCATCTTCTAACTCAGTTTCCAGTTTATCTATTAAGGCTCGCAAGAGTTTCCCACTGGAGGCTGGCTTTTCAGCCAGCGCCTTCCACAATGTCCTTGTGTCCCTAGGGTGGCAAAGCAGGAAATTGGTAGATAAGGCACAACCCCTCGGGCTGTAAGCTTTTCCATCTGACTCACTCTAAAATCACATTATGACTAATCACAATTTCAAGGGCAGATGGACAGGCTGCCATGCCTGGGGATAATGAAGATGTTTTACATAACAATTCAGCAGTCTAGCCTTGGGTTGCTGAGGTTTGTTAAAGTCCGCTAAGATGGAAATCTCTTGTGTAGGTGCATTCTAGGCCACCAGAAAGAAGAGAATATTCACTTTTTAATATTCCCTTATTCCTAAGGCATATTGTTAAAAATATTATTATACAATACATATACATATCATAGATATGAAAAGCACTTGGAAAAACATTACTTGTGATTCAAATACCAATTGTTAAATTGTTACTCAGATGAGCTACTTTCAACCTTTGTTTGCTGTCTTGCTCTCAAACCATAAATCCCTCCCCAGTGCCTTTCAGAGTGGCCTTCCCTAGGAGAAGCTATCAGTTCAGTAAGGATCTACCTGTCGAAGGGCAGAGGCTTCTGTAAAAGGTTGACAACAACTGTGTCCATGTGAAAGCTGGCTATTTGGGAGACAGCTTCTAGCGTGAACTGAAAACTTTCCTCTTTTTGTCTAAGGACTGGCATGTGATGGTAAATTGTGCTCAAGATCTCCAACAGCTAAAAAGAAAAAAGCCAAGTCAAACATTAGGTTGCCATTTTCCCTCTATGTGAATGACTCAGAACAGGTACCTGTTGTGGGTGGGCAGTTGATGAATTATAAATAATGTTAAAAATAATAATTGATTTCACACATGGCCTATTTTTCACTCAGGAGGATTATTTGTGAATTAGGTATTTGTCCCTAATTCAATTTAGGAAACATTTTGTGAAAGGGTATATTATGACAGGTACTGTGTTCAGCATTGTCGGAATTTACCAAAGATGAAAAAGATGTATTCCTTTTGCAGAAGGAGTCTGTCACCCAATAAAGAATATCGATCACAGACCTAAAGGCCTGTAGTCAAGGCAGTCTATGGCAAATTGTACACATGAGGTGCATACGACCAACAGGGGAATCCAGGAGGAACTGAGTCATAATGGAGGGCCATTTTTTTTGGGTCTTGAAGTACTGTAGCAATTTCAAAAGGCAAGGTGGAGAAAGATGGTGGGGAAGGGCATCCTTGTCAGAAAGAAGAATACAGATAAAGATGTAAAGTTAAAAGACACGAAAATAGGTAGAGCACAAAAGATTTTTAGGGTATGCAACTACTCTGTATGATCTTATACAGGTGGATACATGTCATTATACATTTTTCAAACCCATAGGCTGTGCAACACCAGGCATAAACCCCAACCCTAAATTCCATGGAACTGTGGACTTTGGGTGATAATGATGTGTCAGTGTAGGTTTACCAATCGTAACAAATCTACTCTGGTGGGAGATATTGATAGTCGGGAGGCTGTGCATATGTGAGGGGAGTGGGAAGATGGGAACTGTGCTTAATTTTGCTGTGAACCTAAAACTGCTATAAAAAATATATTTTTAAAAAATCATGAGAACATGGGCATAAGAAAATGCTGAGGTTTCTAGTATAGGAGAATGGTACAGGTTGGAGTGCAGAGAGAACGAGGGTAAGAAAAGGAAGATGACTTGATAGAAAAGATGAAGCCAGATCTCAGAGCATTGAATGCCACCTTTATGAATGTGGATGTTAATCTGTGGGCAGTAAGGAATGATATTATACATTTGGATTTTTGACATGGACAAAGGCATGTATCTATGCTAAAGTAACTTGGCTTCTATCAGACATTTCTCTCTCTTATTTTGGATTGACATTTAAGTTAGACATTTATGTTAAATATATTTTCTGAATTATAATTCCTTAGTTATAAATAGCCCTTATTTATGATTACCACAGATCCCAGGTCAATGATGCTTGGAGAAAATTTCAGTCCCTATTGTAAGCCTTTACCTAGTGTGTGAACAACTCTTTATGCTAAACACACAAATATATGGGTATTCCACATTTCTCAACTTTGGCTGTCCCATGTCTAGCCCAGTACCTACCACATAGTACATGCTCAATAAATGTTTTTAAAAAGACGTACTGAAAAGTAATGAGCACAGAGGTAATTTCCAATGCCCTTAACACAAAAGCTGTGCTTTGGAGAGTATTTACATTGAGGGCAATTGGCTGGACTATGGGGACAAGAACTTCTTTCTCTTATTCCCTTTGAGTTGCTTTCATTTAGTTAAAGATTTCTTTCTTTCCTTTTTTTTTTAATACAGGGTCTTGCTCTGTTGCCCAGGCTGGAGTGCAATGGCACAATTTCAGCTCACTGCAATCTCCACCTCCCAAATTCAAGTGATTGTCCCACCTTGGCCTCCTGAGTAGCTGGGATTACAGGTGCCTGCCACCACGCCTGGCTAATTTTTGTGTTTTTGGTAGAGACAAGGTTTCTCCATTCTGCCCAGGCTGGTCTCAAACTCCTGTCCTCAAGTGATCCACCTGCCTTGGTCCCCCAAAGTGCTGGGATTATAGGTGTGAGCCACTGTGCTCAGTTGATTTTTTTCCTTCGTATAAATGTTTGAATAACTTGTATTATATTTTTGACTTCAGTAGAGAGAATAGAGGCATCTCCATTTGGAGCTCTTAACCAAGCTTCCTGAATTTAAACCCTATTCACTCTGCTTAACTTTCCAGGTTCGGAAGAAAAATTGAGGATTTTCCCCAGTCCAGTGTCAGCCTTGCTTCCTGGACAATAAACGCTATGGGGTGTGGGAGAAAAGCCTGAAGAGTAGCAGTGAAATTAGGAGTTCCCACCCTTGGTGGTTGTCTCAAAGGCATCCACATGGTCACTCTTATCCTTACAGCTCTAATAACCCAGTTTTCCATCATCCAAATGGCCTTGGTTCAGAGCTGCTTCCTCTAGCCAGAGTGAGACAGTTTGAAAAGTTTTTATGTTAAAAGACAAGACAGGCAATTGAGACAGGGCCTCAATGTGAGTCTTGTTGATAAATATACAACATGGGTCTCTAACGAAGCCTCTTGAGGCTGTGCAAGCCTTTGCATGCTGCCTATCAGAGGACAGAGGTGGTTGCCGACTTGGCATTTCAGAAGTGTTAGAATTCTGCTGGGTTGTAAACTGGCTGTCAGTTCACCTGATCTTCCAGAGCAGCTCCCTGCTCCTTCAGGACAGTGATCATCCATATGCCACAGGCCTTTGTGCATGTGTGATTGAGGCTCTCTAGACCATCCAGCGTCTCCTCCAGGAACATCAGAATTTCTTCATTTGGAATGAATTTACTGACAATCTGAAAATGTGCCCAGAAAGATTCATATAATCAATCACCTCATTTTATATTTAGATACCTACAGCATGCTGTTACGGTTTGTTTTCAGATATCAGAAATCACTGAACTTTTCAACAGTTTTGATTGCGGCCACAGAAACTGGAGAAAATACTAGAACAGACCAGAGACATGACCTTTTATTACTAAGCAAACTTTCCATGGAGTTGCCTTTTTTATCATTTCATATTTATTGAATCCTAATCCTGCTAAGGCAATTTCCTATCCAAGCCTAAAGTCATAGCATACTGCATAAAGAAAAATAATGCAGAATGTTTATATAATAATATATAAACCATAAAGTACTTTTACATACATTCATATATCATAGAAACATGTCTTGAATTTGCCACAGAATAACTAAGCCTTGAGAATTCAAGAAAATCTATCAATATGTGCTAAGTGCCATGCAGAATACTCAGGTGGTGGAGAGTGTACATATAGAGTATGGATTATTATGAGCCTTATTTCTTGCTCTTCCATATTTCAATATTAAGAACAGTCCATAAAAAGGTCAATAAAATGGAAAAACTTTGCAATTGTGATCTCTAGGTACAAGAACTATATAGAATGTTTGGTTGATAGCAGTCTGTGAATTTGAGTGTGTATGTTTGTGTGTGTGCATTAATGAAAAAGGGGTGGGAAGGCAGGTGAAAACTTGGTGTTGGAGTGAGTTCCAAGATCATTATTTGGGGCTTTAACTAAGCAAGATGGTAATGATTATGAGTTTGTAGTCATGAGAACATTCCTATGTACAATGGTCTTCCCCCCTGCATTAAATGGCTGGATGAAGTTGAGAAGACAGGAACTCCTTTTCTTGAATATTCGCACATCCAAGCCATTTGCTGAGTTGTTATGGTTCCAAGATCAAAGGACTATACCACTCCTACCATTCTCTGAAACTCCAAATGCTTACCTATTGTCCAAGCTTCATGGTTAGCTGTTTTGTCTCACACTGGAATGGACGTTGATTCAGGAGGAAAGGAAGGAAGGGAACTCATGTTTTTGAGCACCTATTATGTGTCAGGCACCTTTTAACGCATTTGACATGTGTTCCCTTCCTGTCCCCTAAAAGGTTTCTCTGTCATTTGCTGATCAATTACTTGTGTTTCTGCTACAGCAACTTCCTTGGCCCTAACTACCTCATTTGATAGCTGGATTCTTTCAGTTTCCTCCAAACTGACTTCCCTAATTTTGCTCTTAACAGTCTGCATTCAAGTCTCCACATAGCTGCCAGAGTAACCCTTCAGAAATGTAAGTCTGGTTGTGTTTTTCCTGTTAGCCTCTAAGAGGCATTTGCACACTTGGAATGCGAGCCCCATCCTCAAGATATTTCACTTCTCTTTGTTAAGTATATTGTCATAATGTACTGATTTTGCTGGATCCTTTACTGCCACTTGGGGAAAATTGGCATAACACCAATACAAATCTGTAATGTCTGCATTATGAATGATGTCATCTTACATGAGGGCCCCTTTTACATTTCAAAATTGGCATAATTGTGTGTAGTGGCCTGACTCTTCTCAGAACCCTCCTTTGGATTTTGATTTCAAATGGAGCAAAAAACAAGGTCCTTAAAGAGGCCCAGAAGGCCCCTGTGTCAGCAACTGGTTACCTCTTAGATCTTATTACTCCCTCTTTCTGCACTTCAGGGACTTTACACTTGCCGTTTTCCCTCTGCCTGGAATTCTCTTTTCCAGATGTTTCCATGATTATCTCTTTCAGAGTGTTCTCCAGAGGATCACCTCTTACCTATTCTCTATACCCTTTCTTAACTTCATTTTTCTCAGTTATCATTATCTGGTATTATATTTATTTTTTGGATTTTTTTTTTTTTTACTAAGATGCAAGCTCAGTGAAACAGGGATTGTATTTTCTGCTTTCTTAGTGCCCAGAATAGAGCTTTGCATATGCTGGGTTCTCAGGAGAAGGGAGGTAAGTGAATGCGTGACTGAATGAGTGACTGAATTGATCAGCCAGTCCTCAGAACAACTTCGAGACTAAAGCCGTGGTCTTTTGTTTTTGTTTCTTGAGGATGAGGAGACTGAGCTTCAATCAATGCATATAGAGTATATCTGATTAACTCCAAAGCCCTTGTTCCATCCACTCTAACCCATAGCATCCCACATCCTGGAGAAGGACACTTGGTCTACAGTTTCCCACTGTATGAAATGATCAGTAACAGGTGACTAGCCAGGTGTACTCTAAATTAAAAAAAATCACAGGACCAAGGGTCCTTCATTCAGCTTCAATATCTATCTTCCTTTGCAGCGGTGAGTATATAGCTTACTCATGTGGAATTCAACACAGAATCTTCTTTACATCCCATGGCCACTCCTCCATATTTATTACCTTAGCTATTTTAGAAGAAATCTTGATCTGGACCTGCTCATCATCACTTTCCAGTCCTTCCTGCAAACGCTGCAGTCTTTCCACTTCCAGCTGAATGCCTAAAATCAACAAAGGGAGAAATATATAAGCCTTCAAAGACCTGATAGGGGTTGAAGAGGCTAGCTATATTTTGATGTGACACTAAATTATCCACTGTCTGATGAGAAGGTGAACATAAGCACTAACACACACTGAGTCATTTCTACATCCTGGACACCATGCAAATACTCTGCATACAACGATCTCATTTATTACTCATGAACGTTATCTGAGGTAGACTCTCCTGCTCTCTTCTTGGTTTTGCAGATGAGAAAGCTGGGGCAGAGATGTGTGAAGGCATTGCCCAAGGCATGCAGTGAGTAAAAACAGGAGAGTATGAATTTGAACCCTTGTCAGTCTGACACAAATGCCCAGGCTCCAGCTATTCTGCTATACTGCCACCTCTTTTGAATTCCATTCTTCAGTGAGCTCCCTCATTGGAGAAACTGAGAGGGAACTATTATAATGAGAAGTTTCCATCAGCAACTGTGTAAGTGATTGTTGATATCAATTTATAAATGCAGACCTAAACAATTCAGATTTTCTGTTCATTATTTGAATGTATAGTAATCATGGAAACTAATGCACAAACCATTCTGTGGAAGGCAGCCTAGCCCAGTGGGATACATGTGGGCTCTGAAGTCAGATACACCTGAGTGCAAAGCCCAGCTACTCTACTCTAAGTGGTCCAAGTAACTGAAAACTTATTTTCAGATCCCCTTTCCCAAAACTAAGTGAGAAACGTCCATGAGTATTGATGGACATTTAATTTAGCGTCACACTTGTTACTTGTGTCTAGTAGGTGTTTTAGTAATATATGTTCTTTCTCTCTACCATGCTTATTTGGTCCATTAGGGAAATGTCAATGTAAATTATGAAGCACGGGAGTTATATTAACAAAGAGTGTTTGAGGACCTGAATTTTTTGTATTTTAGGAAAATGAAGTGGGCTAAAGGAAAAATAGAATCCAAATTCCTTTCTTCCCATGAGTTCCCTACTGGCATATGTCTATTATTACTGAAATGGGTTTTTAATTTTTATTTGTTGAGACAGTCTCCCAGGCTGGAGTGCATGGGCATGATCTTGGGTCACTACAACCACTGCCTTATAGGTTCAAGTGATTCTCCTGCCTCAGGCTCCTGAGCAGCTGGGATTACAGATGTCCACCACTACTGCCTGCTAATTTTTTGTATTTTTAGTAGAGATGGGGTTTCACCATGTTGGCCAGGCTGGTCTCTAACTCCTGAAATCAAGTGACCCGTACGCTTTGGCCTCCCAAAATGCTGGGATTACAGGTGTGACTCACTGTGCCCGGCCTGGAATGGTTCTTTAGTTCTCACTTCCTTAATTCTATTTTTTTACTGACTTGGTAAAAACATATATCCTTAATCAATTATCTTCCCATATCCCAAAAGGCTTTCATACCTATTTTGATTCTGCTGAAGAGTTTTTTTTTTTTTTTTTTTTTTTCTTTTGACTGACTACCTCTCTCCCCATAACCAAATCCTACCTTTTGGCTTTAACACACTTATAAAACATGAATATTGGAGCTGTAATATCTCTGTGTCCCTAGCATCAGAACAGTGCCTGACACATGGAAAGGCACTCAATAAATATATTGAGTACCTGAAAAGTGATGTGTGGAACATAGGCAGGCATGAGGTGGCAGTAAGTCTAGACTGTTTCTGGCTGTTTCTGCTCGGCAGAGCTGGGCACACACAATGCAGGGCTGCCTTGGTGAAATACAGGTTGAATTAACCTGGATAGGGAGCCCTAATTGTTGGTTTCAGCCTGAGACTGAGGTTTAAAAATTCCTAATCTTTTGTGGTATTGACAGTTATTCACATGACAGTTCCTCCTGCTCTGAAAATTTCCACGAAGTTCTGTCTCTTAGAGAGCTTTGAAAGGCACTTAGTACCACAATAATAGTGCAATTTTCTCCTGAAGAAAACCATGTGATAGAGGAAGCATTGCTAATATGCCCAATTGCTTCGTGATTTAAATTGGAGACTCTCAAAACATTTTTCCTACTTTAATGGATCTTTATAATGCTTCAGCGTTATTATCTCTATTTTAAAAAACAGGAAAACAGAACCACTGAGGAAAGAAATGCTTGTTTCAGATCTAGGAGAGAGACACATTTTGTGATATAATTAAGGTATTAAAACAGAAATGGCTGAACTGGAGAGGGAAGGAGAAACAAGAGATATAGGAAGGGGAGAAGAGAGAAGAAAAGCAGAAAAATGAGGAAAGGGGAGGGGGAGGAAGGAGAGAGACATAGGTGCATAAGGAGGAAAGCTGAGAATAAAAGAAGACGGGTATCTTTTCTTCATTTGTGGGTTCCCCACCTTTCCCTCACCTCTGATATGGAACAGACCAATAGCTGAGCTAGCAGCCGCCTGACGGATGGTAGGCAGGGTGTCACAGGAGTGAGGAGCCAGGAGTCCAAGCAGTGAACCAATTTGAAAGTTTTCTGGTGCCTGCAGGATGAAGGAGGCACCCTACTGTGATGGGGTAGCTTGGTCATACCCCTGGATATTCCCAACACTGGATCTCAAGTCTCTTATTTTCTCTCTGCAGGTCCTTACAATGAAATTTCGTCTTGCACTTTTCCCTAAAATATGCCTATTTTTAAAGGGCAGTGGAAAAGTAAGGATGCACGTAAAGACAACCCAATAGCTCAGTTTGTGAGTGCAAGCCGCACCCTGACGTTAGCTCTCTCTCCAATGGTGCTCTGAATTGCACTTCACTCTGAGATGCAAGATCCATATGCAGGAGTTTTGGATTCCAGAGGTCTCAGAGATCCCTGCTGTTCGCGAGCAATGAAGTCTATTTATTCTAGGGGATTACTCACCTCAACATCATTTGTCAGCACTTTTGCAGTGATCTGGAAGGCTCTTTCTCTTTCCCACTCTTTTGGTGAAACAACCCACATTCGGAGAAGCTGTTGGTCAAAGAATAGGTGTTCTTTCCTTAATATTCTTTATATTCATCTAGTCTTACCTTCTCTCTTTCTGTCTCTGCCTCTTCTGTAACAGGACGCTCACCTCCCCACAAACACTTTTTAAGTAGACTGGCTGTATGTGGGGTGTGGGTGGGTCCAGTTGGATGTCTTCATGTGAGGAAAATGCAGTTGAGTTTGGAATGGACATTGAAGAACAGATTAGGGAGAATGAGAATCTGTTTGAGTGGAGGCCCTACTCACATTAAACATTTCTTGACAGCCCTCTTCATCTGTGTTATCCCACATCATGGTCTTCAGAAGTTTTCCTAGGGCATCCATGGATCGTTCATAGAGGAACTGAAATCAAATACGTGTGTGTGAGTCTCAGGCTGGGGTGAGAGAGTAAGGTCCCGCTGCAGATTTCATTCTACTTAGGCCTCACTAGTGCATACTTGAATGTGCTCCTTGTCCTTGTCTGTCTGGCCTTCACTTTTCAGATTTTCCAGAGATGGAAGGGGCAGCAGGCTCCGAATATTCTCTTCAAGAATATTAAGATGGTCAAGTAGTGAGAGCTGAGGTTTCAGTTTACTGAAATGAGAACCACGTAGAGGAAAGGGTATTACGATGACCAGCAGAACATACCCAGCAGAATTCCCAAGAACTGCCGATCACATCTGTCCATGTGACAAACGTGTCACATTTTCTGACATGTTGGGATGTTGAGAGAGATGGCGACAGGAGTAGGGACAGATGGAAACATAGAATCGGGGTGCATTGGTGAGCACAGTCAATATGCCTCCACTCTTTTGATTAGAGCGATGAACAAATCATCACTCACTTTGTGACCCATAACACTTTATTATATGATCTGTGACAGCATTACCTACTTCTTTTCTCCATCTTGTGAGTGTGTCCATGTGAGAGACAGAGAGAGGGAGAGAGAGAGAAAATGACAGATATATATATATATATCTTTTCAACTAGATTCTAAGTCTGCAGCAGTGACTTTGATCAATTTCATGTCTCTCTTCATGGTCTAAATAGTGCCACACATACTATAGGTTCTTAGAAATGCACAAGTGAATAAACGATACTGGAGTCCTTCCTCTCTGCCTTTCTTTCTTTCTTTCAAACATTTACTATAGACATCATGAGGATATGAAAAAACCTACACATGACTTGGAAAAATGCACATGTTCAGTAAGTATGAAAAACCCCATTTATTTTTAAAATAAATGTAAGTTAAGACAATAAGATATCATTAGTGAGCTACCAAATTAGCAAATAAAAATTGAGGACACCATCAGGGAAATAAAGTTCTCTTAGGGAGGAATAAAATTCAGTACTAGCTGGGAAAGCTCTATGTACTCTTCTTGTCTTTATTGTCTGGCTCAGTGCTTTAAAATAAATCAATGTATTGAGGTTTAATTTATGTACAGTAAGCTGCATCCATTAAAAAGTTTTGAGAGATGCTCACACTCATGAAAACACTGCCATATCAATATAGAATATTTCTGTCATACTCTATTTTTTTCTATGCCCCTTTGCAGGTTATCTTTTCCTCTCCCTTGACAACCACTGATTTGCTTGCTGTCATTAGTTTTCAAGCTCTACAGCCGTGCTGTCTCCAGCCACATGTGCTAGTGAACATGAGTTGTGGCTGATCCGGATTAGCAATGTAAGTATAACACATGGGATATTGAAGATTTAATATGAAGAATAATGTAAATTATCCAATTTTAAGATACTGATTACATGTTGAAATAATATACAGAATATATTAGATTAAATAAAATATATTATTAAAATTAACCTGTTTCTTTTCACTCTTTTAAAAGTGGTTACCAGACAGTTTTAAGTGACATATCTGACTTGCATTGTATTTCTACTTGACAACACTGTTCTAGAGCCTGGTTAATTCTTAATTCATCTTCAAGATAGATTTACTTGAACTTTCTACAAACCTCCCTCATTTTTGTTAACATGGCAACCTGTGCTGTCTCTGATCTTGTCTCTTAACTACATTTGGAGAAATTATGTGGGTGCTTTTTGCATCTGTTTCCCCCAGTAGGCTGAAATTCTATCAGGGGAGAGTCATATCTTGTTCATCATTGCTCTTTTACAACCTAGTTCAATGACATAGATGCCACTTAATAATATTTATTGAATAAAACTATCAACTATTAAACTTAGAAGTTCAGGAAATAATTTTTTGCACAAAGGCTTTCATCAGTATTATTTATAGTTTTTTAAATAGGCAACAATTATATATATCAATAGGAGGCTGGTTAAGTAAGACAAGACATATTTATATAAGATATTAGGCAGCCATTACAGATATATTTGTCACCTCAACATAATACATGCCATATGTAAAAAGCTTATAGCTAACATCATACTCGATGGTAAAGGTCTGAAAGCATCCCCTATAAGATCAAGAATAAGACAAGGATACCAATTTTACAGCTTCTATTTAACACAGTACTGGAAGTTCTAGCCAGAGCAATTAGGTAGGGAAAAAGTTAAAAGGCATCTAAATGGGAAAGAAAGAAGTAAAACTATCTCTGTTTAGAGATGACACGATCTTATATGAAGGAAGCCCTAATGACGTGACCAAAAAACTGTTAGAACTAATAAGTAAATTCAGCAAAGTTGCAAGATACAAAATCAACCTATAAAAATCTGTTGCATTTCTATATACAACTGATTTGTTCAGAAATGAACAAACTGAAAGGAAATGAACAATTCCATTTACAGCAGCATCAAAAAGAATATAAAGTACTTAGGAATAAACTTAACCAAGTGAAACATAGAAAATCACTAAACGTTGAAAGAAATGAAAGAAGGCACAAATAACGGAAAGACATCCTGTGTTCATGAATTAAACCAAAATGTAAAGATGACTAGATCTTAATATTGCTAACATTAAATCTACAGATTTAATGTAATTCCTATTGAAATACCAAGGGTGCTTTTGTAGAAATAGAAAAATTCATCCTAAAATTCATATGAAATCTCTAGAGATCCCAAATAGCCAAAAAATTTTGAAAAAGAACAAAGTGGCTGGGCACAGTGGCTCGCGCCTGTAATTCTAGCACTTTGGGAGGCCAATGCGAACAGATCATGAGGTCAGGAGATTGAGACCATCCTGGCCAACACGGTGAAATCCCGTCTCTACCAAAAGTACAAAAAAATTTGCTGGGCATGATGGCACATATCTGTAGTCCCAGCTACTCAGGAGGCTGAGGCAGGAGAATTGCTTGAACCCGGGAGGTGGAGATTGCAGTGAGCCGAGATTATGCCACTGCACTACAGCCTGGGTGACAGTGCAAGACTCTGTCTCAAAAAAAGAAAAAGAACAAAGTTGTAGGTCTTACACGTACTGATTTCAAAACTTATTACTAAAGCACAGTAATCAAAATAGTATGTAACCGGCATAAAGATAGACATATAGGCCAGGTGTGGTGGTGCAAACCTGTAATCCCAGCATTTTGGGACACTGAGGTAGGCGGACAGCTTGAGCCCAGGAGTTTGAGACCAGCTAGACAACATGGCAAAATCACGTCTCTACAAAAATAGAAAAATGAGCTGGGTGTAGTGGTGCTTGCCTGTGATCCCAGATACTTGGAAGACTAAGGAGGGAGCATCACTTAAGCCCAGAAGATCAAGGCTGCAGTAAGCTGAGATCGTACCACTGCACTCCAGCCTGTGTGACAGAGTGAAACCCTGGCTCAGAAAACAAAAACAAAAACAGAAAAAGAGACATATAAACCAATGGAATAGAATAAAGAGCTTGTAAGTAAACTGTTAAATGAATTTTGACAAGGGTACCAAGATCTTTCCATGGGGAAAGGACAATTTTTTAAAAAACAAATTTTACTGGCTGGGTGCAGTAGCTCACACTTGTAATCCCAGCACTTTGGGAGGCTGAAGAGGGTGGATCACGAGGTCAGGAGTTTGAGATTAGCCTGGCCAACATGGTGAAATCCCATCTCTACTAAAAATACAAAAAAAAATAGCCACTGCAGTGGCACGTGCCTGTAATCCCAGCTACTCAGGAGATCGAGGCAGGAGAATCACTTGAACCTGGGAAGCAGAGGTTGCAGTGAGTAGAGATTGTGCCACTGCACTCCAGCCTGGGTGACAGAGTTAGACTCCACTTCAAAAAATAAATAAATAAATGAATAAATAAATAAATAAAAACAAATTTTATTGAGTATATTTAAGGTATACAAGATGATGTTATGAGATATACATAGTAAAAGGTTACTATACTAAAAAACATTAACATAGCCATCATCTCACATAATTATCCATTTCCCCCCAATCTGCTCCCACCCCCGCCTTGTGGCAAGAGCAAGAGCAGGAGCAGCTATAATCTACTCATTTAGCAAAATCCTTAATACGATACACTATTATTAATTATAGTCCTAAGTTGTACATTATTAGATCTTTAGTCTGGTTCATCAGACTTACCTGCCAGTTTATATCTTTTGACTTACATCTTCCATTTTTTATCTACCACCGAATATAAAACAGTAGCCACTGTTTTTATTCTCCATCTCTGTATATCTGACATTAAAAAAAAATTCTACATACAAGTGAGATTATACAATATTTTTTTCTGTGTCTGGCTTACTTTACATAACAAAATGTCTTACAGATCCACTTATGTTGTAACCAATGGCAGGATCTCCTTTTTAAAGGCTGAGTAATATTCCATTGTGTGTATAAATATCACAATGTATTTATCCATTTATTCATTGACAGACTCCTAGGTTGTTTCCAGATCTGAGCTATTGTTAATAATGCTACAATAAACATGGAAGTACAGATATCTTAAAACTTTTTTTTTTATTTCAAAAGCTATAGGGGTCCAAGTGGCTTTTGGTTACAAGGATGAACTAAATAGTAGTGACGTTTGAGATTTTAGTGTACCTGTTACCCGAATAGTGTACATTGTACCCTAACAGGTAATTTTTCATCTCTCAGGGAGTGCAGATATCTTTATGAGGTGGTGATTTCATTTCCTTTGGATATATACACAGAAGAGAATTTGCTGGGTCATATAGTAATCCTATTTTTAATTTCTTTAGGACCCTCCATACTGTTTTCCATAATGGATGCACCAGTTTACACTCCCACCAACAGTGTACAGGAGCTCCCCTCTCTCTACATTCTTGCTAACACTTGTTAGTGTTTCTTTTTAATAACAGCTATCTTAACAGGTATGAGGTAGTATCTCAGAGTGGTTTTGATTTGTATTTCCATGATTGTGAGTGATACTGAGTATTTTTCATTTGTCTTCTAGCCATTTGCATGTCTTCTTTTGAGAAATGTCTACTCAAATCCTTTGTTCATTTTTAAAATTACGTTATGTATTTTCTTTCAATTGAGTTGTATGAGTTCTTCACAAATTTTGATATTAACTCAGATATATGGTTTACAAATACTTTTTTCCCAATCCATAGATTGCCTTTTCATTTTGTTTACTATTCCCTTTGTGCTACAGAAACTTTATAGTTTGATGTAGTGCCATTTATTTATATTTACTTTTGTAGGCCAAGCTTTCGAGTGAGGACAATCTTTATGAGGAATGTTGGAAAAAATGAATATCCACATGCAAAAGAGTTAAGCTGGACCCTCACATTACACCATATGCTAAAATCAACTCACAGTGGATCAAAGATTTAAATGTAAGAGTTAAAACTATTAAACTCTTAGAAGAAAACATAGGAAAAAGCTTCATGATCTTGAATTTGACAGTGATTTCTTGAAACACACAGAGCAAAAGTAAAAACAGACAAATGGACAACTTAAAAATTATAAACTTCTGTGTACCTGGGGAATACAAAAGAGGGAGGGAGAGAGGGGTAAGGGAGAACAAAACTACTTATTGGGTACTATGCTCACTACCTGGGTGACAGATTAATTTGTACTCCAAGTCTCAGCATCACGTAATATACAAACCTGCACATGTACTCCCAAATCTAAAATAGAAATTGAAAAAACAAAACAAAACAAAACTTTTGTGCATCAAAAGATACAATTAGCAGAGTGAAAGGCAACATATTAAATGGGAGAAAAATTTTTGCAAATCATATGTCTGATAAGAGATTAATGTCCAGAATAAATTTAAAAATGCTATAAATTCAACAACAAAACACCAAACAACTTGATTTTAAAAATGGGCAAAGACTTGAGTAGACATTTCTCCAAAAAAGATATACAAATAGCTAACAAGCATATGAAATGATATTCAACATTACTAATCATTAGGATAATGCAAATCAAAATTACAAGAAGATACCACCTCACCCATTAGAATGGCTATAAAAAACGAAGTTTCAGGTTATGAAATCAATATATACAAATCAGTAGATCTGCTATACACCAACAATGACCAAGCTGAGAATCAAATAAAGAATGCAATCCCTTTCACAACAGCTGTAAAAAAAAAAAATTAAATACCTAGAAACGTACTTAACCAAGGAAGTGAAAGATAGCTACGAGGCAAACTACAAAACACTGCCAAAAGAAAGCCTAGAATACACAAACAAATTGAAACAGATCCCATGCTCAAGGATGGGAAATATCAGTACTGTGAAAATGACCATACTGCCCAAAGCAATGGACAGATTCAATGCAATTCCCATTAAAATACCATCATCATTTTTCATAGGACTTGGAAAAAAAATCTTAAAATTCTTATGGAATAAAAAAGAGCCCACTGGATCACAAGGTCAGGAGTTAGAGACCAGCCTGGCCAACAGAGTGAAACCGCATTGCTACTAAAAATACAAAAAATTGCCGGGTGTGGTGGTATACACCTATAGTCCCAGCTACTTGGGAGGCTGAGGCAGGAGAATTGCTCTAACCTGAGGCAGAGATTGCAGTGAGCCGAGACCATGCCATTACACTCCAGCCTGGGTGACAGAGTGAGACCCCATCTCAAAAAAAAAAA
>NW_016107395.1:582277-633484 GCF_001604975.1 Cebus imitator
AAAAAAAAAAAAAAAAGAGCCCACACAGCCAAAGCAATACTAAGAAAAAAGAACAAATCTGGAGTTATTACATTACCTGACTTCAAATTATACGAAACTATAGTTACCAAAACAGCACGGCACTGTTACAGAAATAGGCACTTAGACTGATGGAACAGAAAGAAAACCCAAAAATAAAGCCAAATACGTTTAGCCAACAATATAAATGTACTTAATAATAATGAACTGTATACTTAGAAATGACTGATTATACATTTTATATTTTATGTATTTTGCCACAATTAAACATTAACAAAAACTAAAAAATAAGAAAAGCAGGATGTTTGTGAAGAATTGGTAATAATGTGGAAATACATAAGGTGAAGAAAGAAAAAGCAGGATGAAAAAGCAAATGCAGAACAGAATCTCAACTCTGTTATAAAAATGGAAGACTAGAAATAAAGACTTGAAGGAATGTATTTTAGCACATTTTCACACTGCTATAAAGAAATACTTGAGACTGTAATTTATAAAGGAAAGAGGTTTAATTCACTCACAGTTCCGCATGGCTCAGGAGGCCTCAGGAAACTTACAATTGTGGCGGAAGGCAAAGGAAAAGCAGGCACTTTTTCACAGTGCAGAAAAAGAGAGTGAGCATGTGAAGGAGAAACTGTCAAACACTTATAAAACCATCAACTCTCATGAGAACTCACTCTTTACCACGAGAAGAGCATGGGGAAACGATCCCCATGATCCAGTCACCTCTCTCCCATGACATGTGGGGATTATAGGTCCTTCCCTCAACACATGGGGATTACAATTAAAGATAAGATTTGGGTGGGACACAAAGTCAAACCACATCAAGGAAATAGACCAAAGTATTGGCAGCAGGGGCACTATGGGTGTTTTTTATTATTTAAAAAATTTTTTTTTTTGGTTTCTAAATTTTTACAGAGGAGTTCTATCTCTTTTCCTTTTTGTTTCTTCCATCTTTCATTTTAGGTTCAGAGGGTACATGTGTGGGTTCGTTATACAGGTAAATTGCATGTCACGAGGATTTGGTGTACAGATTATCTCAACACCTAGGTAATAAGCACAGTACCAGACAGATAGTTTTAAAATTCTCACCCTCCTCCCAACCTCCACCTTCAAGTAGGCCCCAGTGTCTATTATTTCCTTATTTGTGTCCATGTGTACTCAATATTTAGCTCCCACTTATAAAATTACTGGTATTTGGTTTTCCTGCATTAATTTGCTTAGGTTTATGGCTTCTAGCTCCTTTTGTGTCACTGCAAAAGACACAATTTTATTCTTTTTTATGGCTGCATAGTATTCTATGGTATAATGTATCACACTTTCTTTATCCAGTCCATCATTCATGGGCATTTAGGTTGATTCCATGACTTTGTTACTGTGAATAGTGCTGCAATGAACATATGCATGTCTGTATCTTTATGGTAGAGCTGTATATATCCCCTGGGTATATATCAAGAAATGTGATTGCGGGGTTGAATTGTAACTCTGTTTTAAGTTCCTTGAGAGCTATCTGAACTGCTTTCCACAGTGGCTGAACTGGTTTACATTCCCATCTGCAGTGTAAAAGTGTTCTCTTTTCTCCACAACCTTATCAGCATCTTTTTTTTTCTTTTTAATAATAGCCATTCTGACTGGTGTGAGATGCTATCTTATTGTGGTTTTGATTTAACTTCTATTTATTTTACTGCAGGGGGAAAATAGGATGTTTAAAATGCGCCAAAAATTATTTTCTTTTATAGGTTTATCACTGCTAACCAACTGAATGTGATTAGGACTTTCATAAGATTTTAATTGAAACATTAAAATTTGCCTGGATGCCAAGATCTAGAAAGAGGAATTTCCTTTTTCAGAGAAATTTTAGTCCTCATCTATACATATGATTCCTCTGAGTAGCTCTTTAGTCTCTATCAGTTGTCAAACGACTAATCTCTCAGCCATATCCATAACTCTTTGGAAGGAGAAAAAGGCCCAGTTTGAAGATTCCATTAATCAACTGTGTTCAGTTTTGGGAGTGAGCACTGAAGTCTGCCCTAATAGATGTCAGTTAATCAGGAGGAAGATAAGGGGGAAAATACTTTTTCAATGAAAACAACAAAAAATTGTCTACCTGAGATATCTAATGGCGATTAAGGCTTTCCACCGAACAGGGCTAGCTAAGGAATCCAGGGGCTCATCTCTAATGAAGTCCTGTAACACAAGTAAGGAGGTGAAATGTGTCATGAAGGCTGAGGAAAGTTTCCAGATGCAGCTGCAACCTCATTGGACCATGGGTTGCCCTGGGTCAGAAACAAGGCAGGGATCTGTTACGTGGGACTGGTGAAGTCTATTCACTTTTTAAAAAGATATCCCTGAACTCTTGGTAATGGAATACTCAGGGCCTTTCTTATTCCCTCTCTGCACACTCACCAGCATGTAACCAATCAGCATCTCCTTGGAGGAAAACTTAAACTCCTGATCCTCAGCATCTTGGACAGCAATGGCAATCTCAGTGATACTTCTTGCAAAACTCATTTGCAGATCCATGTCCTAAAGCAAACAAAAGCATTCACCTTGCAAGTCAAGGTCTAAGGCACCACACTCAGGTCTATAAACATGTGACCTAGCTTTGAAATATGTTCCCAGACAGGAGTGAGAATCTTTGCTTCCTTTGCCATCTCTACTCCAGCCTAGGGTCTAAGTTGCAGGGAAAGTGAGAAACAAAGGCTAATTTCCTCCCCTACCACCCCCAATAGAACGGAGGTTCTCTAGAACAGTGGCTTTCAAACTTTTTTGACCATAATCAACAGTAAGAAACAGTTTACAATTCCACCTAGTACCTATATACCTCAAATATGTTTAATATATAACTGAAATAATAGTTATAATTGCTATATGTAAAGTATTCTGTAAGTAATTTCATTAAATAATTTTGCTGATTGTGACCTATTAAATTTATTTCATGGTCAACTGGTGATCAAAGTTTGAAAAACATTGCTTTAGTTTATAGCTCAACTTCTAATGTTCCTGGAACCAGAATATAGTTCCTTGTTCTGCCCTGAATTAGAATCATGGATTCTGATTTCAGAACTAGATTGTTACATGTTGTAAACCTTTCCACTGAAATCAAATTAAAAGGACATCTTTGCTTGGCACACTTCAGGGGAACTCTCTCTCTCTCTCCCTCTCTCTCTCATACCTTGTTCATCACAGACATGCCCAGAACCTAAAAAAAAAAATCAAAGGCAAAATTAGATACTCAAATAAGTAGCAGTCACAGATACACCCAACCCAACAAAAGGACCCATCCAATCAGCCTGAAGGACAATAGTAAAGCAGAAAGTGGAGCTTTGCCAAGGGGGGGTCTTGCCAAGGAGAGGGGGGATGTTCACTTCTTCCATTTTTAAAGTGAGATTTTTGTACATTAGCAGAGGCTTTCCCCCAGGTGAGTCATGAATAAGCTACAGAAGACAGCATGGAGACTTCGAGTTTTGGGTGTTCAGGCTTCACAATCAGTTTAAAAAGGCTCAACAGACTTTGGTAAGGAAAAAGGGTAAAGGCTCTTAGGAAAATGAGAAGTGAAAAATTATAAAATGAAAAGTCAAAGGGCAGCTTACTCTGGAACTGTGAGCACAGTGAGTTCTGCTATAACATTTGTGCTGAAAATGCAGATTTGTTCCAATGAGATCGACATACTGTATCAGAGAATACTTTTAGCATGTGTTCACATGTTGCATTCACATTTGCTTGTGTGCAGTTTCCTCTGAGAGGAAAGGTGCACAGTTGAACTGAGTAATGTAGGAATACTCAAAGTACACACATGCACACACCCCATGAATCTACAACCTACCTCAGTTTACTGTGTGTTATGAGCCTTTCCCATCCAAATCTGGTGTTATAACTTTCCATCAGATTTCAGGTAACCCTCCTTCCTTTTACCATTTCTTAAGAAGTCCCAGCTTTCACAACTGACTTCAGGGTTTCAAGGTAAAGTGCCATTTTTTGGGTAGCATTTCTGTATTAAATTTTTTTTTAAAGATTCATATTCATTGACAAATGATTTCATACGCAGAAAACCCTAAGGACTCCACAAAGAGGCTGCTGGAACTGATTAATGATTTCAATAAGGTTTCAAGATACAAAGTCAATGTACGAAAATCAGCAGCAGTTTCATCATTTTCATACACCAATAATGTCCAGGCTGAGACATAATCAAGAACATAATCCCATTTATAATAGTCACAAAGAAAATAAAATATGTAGGAATACAGTTTACCAAGGCCATGACCTTTACGAGGAGAACTACAAAACACTGCTGAAATAAATCAGAGATGGCACAAATAGATGGAAAAACATTCCATGCTCATGGATAGGAAGAATCAATATTGTTAAAATGATCATACTGCTCAAAGCAATTTACAGATTCAATGGTATTGCTAACAAATTACCAATGTCATTCTTCACAGAAGTAGGAAAAAAAACTATTACAAAATTCGAATGGAACCAGAAAAAAGCCTGACTAGTCACAGTAATACTAAGATGGAAGTATCATACTACCTGACTTCAAACTATACTATAAGGATACAGTAATCAAAACAGCATGGTACTGGTACAAAAACAGACACATAAATCAATAGAACAGAATAGAAAACTCAGAAATAAAGCCATACACCATAAGATCTTTGACAAGGCTGACACACACAGAAAAAGCAATAGGAAAAGGACTCCCTATTCAATAAATAAATGTTGCTGGGATAACTGGCTAGCCATATACAGAAGAATGAAATTAGATCCTTACTTTTCACTATATATCAAAATTAACCCAAGGTAGATTAAAGATTTAATTGACAAGTAGGACCTAATTAAAGAGCTTCTGCACAGCAAAAGAAAATATGAACAGAGTAAACAGACAACCTACAGAACGGGATAAAATATCCTCAAACTATGCATCTGACAAAGCTCTAATATCCAGAATCTATAAGAAACTTTAACAAATCAAGAAACAAAGAACAAACAACCCCATTAAAAAGTAGCAAAATACATGAACAGACACTTCTCAAAAGAGGACATATAAGTGTCCAACAAACATGAAAAAATGCACATCATTACTAACCATCAAAGAAATGCAAATTAAAACCACAATGAAATACTGTCTTACACTGGTCAGAATGGCAATTATAAAAATGTCAAAAAAACAACAGATGCTGGTGAGGCTGGGGAGAAAAGGGAATGTTTATACATGGTTGGTGGGAATATAAATTAGTTCAGGCACTGTGGAAAGCAGATAGGATATTTCTCAAAGAACTAAAAGCAGAGCTACCATTCCATCCAGCAATTGCACTACTGGGAATATACAAAAAAAAAAAAAAAAAAAAAAAAAAAAAAAAAAAAAAAAAAGGGGGCTGGGCACGGTGGCTCATGTCTGTAATCTCAGCACTTTGGGAGGCTAAGGTGGGTGGATCACAAGGTCAGGAGTTTGAGACCAGCCTGGCCAAAATGGTGAAATGCTGTCTCTATTAAAAACACAAAAATTAGCTGGGTGTGGTGGTGGGCATCTGTAATCCCAGATACTCTGGAGGCTGAGGCAGGAGAATTGCTTGAACCCAGGAGGTGAAGGTTGTAGTGAGCTGAGATTGCACCACTGCACTCCAGCCTGGGTGACAGAGCAAGACTCCATCTCGGAAAGAAAAAAAGGTTTTATTTTACCAAAAAGACACATGCACTCATATGTTCATTGCTGCATTATTCACAATAGCAAAGACATGGAATCAACCATGGAGGACTGGATAAAAATGTGGAAAAAAAATATATATCCCACATTTATATATAGATATGGTTGGGCTGTGTCCCCACCCAAATCTCATCTTGAATTCCCACATGTTGTGGGAGGGACTCATTGGGAGGTAATTGAATCATGGCAGTGGGTCTTTCCTGTGCTGTTCTCATGATAGTGAATACATCTCACAGGATCTGATGATTATATAAGGGGGAGTTTCCCTGCACAAGCTCTCTTGTCTGCCGCCATGTGAGACAGCTTTCACCTTCTGCCGTGATTGTGAGGCGTCCCCAGCCATGTGGAACAGTAAGTTCATTAAATTCATTAAACGCTTTTTTCTTTCCATTCTCAGGTATGTCTTTGTCAGCAGATTGAAAATGGACTTATACAGTAAATATAACACGGATTACTATGCAATCATAAAAAATAATAACATCACGTCTTTTGTAGAAACAGGGATGGAGCTGGAGGCCATAATACTAAGATAATTAATTCAGGAGCAGAAAACCAAATAAGTGTGAGCTAAATAAACATGGAAACAAGACACTGTGGACTATTAGAGGCAGACAAGGGTCAAAAAGCTAACTGCTGAGTACTATGCTCACCGCCAGGGTGCAATATGCCCATGCAGCAAACCTGCTCGTGTACCTCCTGTATCTAAAAGTTGAAAAAAATTTCTAAGGGGAATAATTTTGCTCAGATCTATGAAAAAAAATCTGTCCAGGAGGGGCTTCTAAACAAAAAACAGTGATGTCACTGGTGGAGTTTTTCTGAGTGTTGTGTCTCAACCTCATTTTCTCCTTATGTTTTTACCTATATTATCTTGTGCATATGTTGTGTTATGGCAAAACTGACTGTACCCTGAAAGTGTAATTGTTATCTTAGTCATCCTTATTTTTCTTCCTCTTCTATTTATTCTTAGAGACAAGGTCTTTCTCTGTCACCCAGGCTAGAGTTCACTGAGACTACTGGTAAGTAATATCCCACCTGGCCAATTATTATATATATACATATTTTTTTAGAGATGAGGTCTTGATACTTTGCTCAGGCTGGTTTCAGACTCCTGGCTTCAAGTGGTCCTCCAACTTTGGCCTCACAAAGTGCTGAGATTACAGGCGTAAAAAAATAATTTCTTGTAGAGATGAGGTCTCACTATGTTGCCCGGCTGGTTTCCAACTCCTGGCCTCAAGAGATCTTACCACCTTGGACTCTCAAAATGGTGGGATTATAGACACGAGCCACCATGCTTGGCCTCTCCCTCTTGCATTTTCCTCAGTGATCGACTATAAATTAATGTAATATAAAACATCTTTTATTATGTTTTCTATTCTATTCTAATCATTGCTTATCAGATTTTGAGGGCATCAGAATCAGCTCTTGAATATGCTGAAAATACAAATTTAGTGATTCATCTCTGAAGACTGTGATTCATTAGGCATCTCTATTTTTAACGAGCTCTCCAGGCAATTCTTACGTAACTAAGGTGTGAGAATCACTGCCCTACACCCTTCCACTAGCAGATATCGATGACTACAATTTCATGAGTCCTTATGAGTCTATTCTAATCACATATACATATGAATAAATGTGAAGAGCACTTATGCATCAGCATGTGGTTTCTGGAAGCACAGAACAGAAGCTAAAGGAGTCCTTAACATCAAGGTGCTGACAATCTAACAGGAGAAGCAGATGTGCACATAATCAATGAAAGCCTCCCACATCCATCTATAAATAAGAATCATTCATGAGCCTTTTAAGCATACAGATTTCCAGAGTTTTCCCAAGACCTACTGAACTAACTTCTCTAGAAAACAACTCTAGGAAGCTATATTTTAAACTTGATTCTTATGTGATTCTTAGGTGGCTAGCCTGGTATTTATCAGCAAAATGGATGAATTCACAATACGTATAAAGCAATTTATTAAAGATACAAATAAAGTGCTATGTAAGACAGAATGATCAGATGAATTCCAATTCGGTTTGGTGGCTCTGAAGGTAGAACGTTTTTGGTATGTTTTAGAAGCATCAAGGAGGGTCGGGGTGGCTGTGATGAATGTGAAGGGGAAAACGGTGCAATATAGGTGAACTGAATAGCTTGATGACTGATATATTTTATTCACTTAAAAGTATGTATATGGCACTTACTATTTGTCAGATACTGTTCAAGGTAGTTTGTAAGTCTTATATAAAAAGTTAAACAACTACCATTGGGTAACACTTCTGACACTACTACAGAGAAGTAATAAGCCAGGTGTCCTATAATAGTAGAGGAGTAACTGTTCTACGTTCAAATGAGGGTGAGATCACTATGGATATGATTGACCTAGGACAATTGCTGCGTCACAGCAGTGGTAGGACATGAACTGCTCAGGACCTTAGGAAAGAAAATAGATTACCTGAGCCTATTTTATAATTGATTTTTCTGTTCCCATATGTTCTCATTTCCCAGACATACCGATCATATCTATCTTTCTTTTGGACTGTATCATTTGAGCCTGAAGGATGCAGCCATCCATGCTGCTACACAGCAATCCACGATACATTTATTGTATTCTGTTTTCATGCTGCTGATGAAAACATACCCAAGACTGGGATTTTATTCTTTTTTATGGTTGCATAGTAATCCATGATACGTTTACTATGTTAGTCTGTTTTCACGTTGCTGATAAATATATGCCCAAGACTGGGAAGAAAAAAGCTTCTCAGGGGCTGAACCCCTGCAAGTTTTAGCCTATAAATGGAGGCAGCCCTGCAATGGGTGTTACCTGAGAGCACTGGCCATAAAGAAACAGGACTTGGGATACAATGTCTTGATTAAGTCTGGTGAGAAGTTGCTTCTTGGGAGCATGGAGGGCCACAGCTCCGTAGATGACCATGACATCTGTCTTGGTCAGGCTCTTTTTCCCAGAAATAAGGCTCTGAAGACCAGGAAAGGGAGACATGAAAAATGTGAATGAAGGAGTTTTATTTTCTCTCATGTTTTTTTCCCTAATCCCATGGACCACTCACTACAGGGGATAAGAAACCGGACTGGGATGATTCAAATAAGTCTAAAATGAATACACTCTTGCCTGTCTAAATGTAAACAGCCAGGATAGTACTATGGAACTATCAGGCCTTCAGAGAGGTAACTAGGAGAGGCTTTTGTTAATTATTTAAGTATCAGACCCCTTTCCTTCAGAGGAAGCAGAGTATACATGAGAGGTGCTGTTCACGAGGGCTGAGCAGTTGGTAGCACGACAAACCTAGGCACATGGAGAGCGCATTTAGGATCTTCCAGATCAGTTATAGGGTCAGAGAAAATAAATAGACTTTTCACATAGCTGATCATCCTATAAAGCCTGGGCTTGGACAGTTCTGACCTGGAATAAGGACCTGGGGACAGGAGTAAGTATAACATAGAGAAAGGATATTCCCTGAAGAAATCAGTGTTTTCTGGCCTTGCAATACTGGGAACTTTGAAAAAGATTATCTTCTTACCTTGCATCGATTCATGAAAAAGTTTTCCTGATTTTGGAATGTTTTAAGAACTTTTAAAACAATATCCAAATGGTTCTCAGCACAGTATCCTAAAATAGATGTTATTCCCTAAAATCAGAAAAGGTATGACATTTTGAGTTTAACCATTTATTTACTCAACAAATATTTACCGAGTACCTATTATGTGCCAGGTACCCTTTTAGGTGCTGGGGGTACAGTAGTTTGCAAAACATACCAAAGTCCTTGTCTTTGTGAAGTATACAACCAGGAGAACTGACAGGGAAGCAACAGGAAAGTGACATGAGTAAACACATCAATTCAGTAAACAGGTAAATATATAGTATGCCAGATGGTGGTAAGTGCTATGAGGATAAGTAAAGCAGCAATAGTGGGGGAAGTTTGCATTTTTTTAACAAGATAGTCAGAGATGGTCTCATAGACAAGGTGACAATGAGCAGAGCCCTGAAATGAGTGAAGTAGTGAGCCATTAGACTATCTGGAAAGGAGAATTTTAATCAGAGAGAAGGTAAGTGCAAAGCTCCCGAAGTCCACTGAGAAGGCTGAGTGAAGTCAGGGAGGAGAGCCGTGCAAAATGAGTGAGATAGGAGGTGGAGAGTTCATCATAGTAGGGCCTTTTAGGCCATCTCCAAGATTTTGGATTTGTAATCTAAGATTGCTGGGAAACTTAGGTTATTTTCAGCTTGAATTGACTGATGCTTTTAAAGTTATCATTCTGTTCCTGAAACTTTATTGTAACTTAAGTGGTTAAATTTCTGAAAGCTGGCAGCTCTTGTTTCATACGCTGAGGTTATATATTCCCCCTGTCCCTACCTCTCTTGTCCAAAGCTGATTTCACCACCGTTCCTTCATGGCAATTTGTTCCTGAATCCTGTTATATGTCATTTAGTTGTGTAACTCTACTAGAACCATCATGAAAACCCATAGACTAGACCAATCTTGTAGAGCCTGGATAATAATTGTTCTAGTGTAAAGCTAGAATTGGAGCTCTAGCATCACATCATGGAAAACATTTTGCTTAGGAGATTGAAAACCAAATAGGCTCAGTGGGATATGAAAGTCATGTGTTTGCATTTTATTTATCCAGAGGTCATTTACTAAGTGACTTGAGTGTACAAGACATATTCAAGGACTTAACAGTTAAGTAAAAAAGGTATTTGAGAAGCTCAATTGGACATCATGATTTATTTTTTAAAGTTTGTGAAACCGTCAAACCTTAAATAAAAGTCTTATTATACGCTTATATCTAAAATCAACTTACTTTGTTTCCTAACCTATACCAGAGCTAAGATGGAAAAAATGATAATGGAGATGGTGCCAACAGCAACAAATAATAATATCTAACAAGAAAAAGGGAATGATAGTAATATAAAATAAGTTTCAAAAGTTCAGTAAAGTTTAGTGGTTTCTAGCCATTTAATGTGGGAGAAATATCACAGAATTTCTGTGGAGAACGTATAACACACTATACTTTTTTTTTTTTTAATACTGGTAGTCTTTATTAACCTGGGAAGTATTTTTTGTTGGTTTATTTAAAAAATACACATCTTCAGCTGGGTGCAGTGGCTCATTCCTGTAATCCCAGCACTTTGGGAGGCTGAGGTGGGTGGATCACCTGAGGTCAGGAGTTTGAGACCAGCTTGACCAACATACCGAAACCCCATCTCTAACTAAAAATACAAAAATTAGCCAGGTGTGGTGGCAGACACCTGTAGTTCCAGCTACTTGGGAGGCTGAGACGGGAGAATTGCTTGAACCCAGAAAGCGGAGGTTGTAGTAAGCCGAGATCGTGCTACTGCATTCCAGCCTGGGTGACAGAGCGAGGCACACTCCCAAACAAAAAAAAAAAAAAAAAAAAGGAAAAATGACTCTGTCTTAACAAGAACAACAACAACAAAATACACATCTTCTCCTTCCTCCACATTTACGTATGCTGTATAGCCACGGGCTACGGTAGGAAGGAGGTAGAGCTTTGCAGCACTTCAGGTTATCCTTACATTCTCTCTAGATTAGTCTATAGGTAAATTTTGGCTTGTAAATTCAACAATTTTGATGCTCATAATCATGCTCTAAGTCAAGCCAAGCTCAAAATATATCAAAGATACTCTGGTTAGGTAAGAATTATTGAAATTAATTTTCAAGATTTTTACAAACTTGGTTAAAAATGCAGTATTGATTTTTAAACAGAAAAGCCCCACTTTTCTGAAAATTTCTGTTGGGCTATTCTGAGTATATTAATTGATAATTCTGGTTAAGTAAAACATTATTATAAAAGTAGTCAGAGGTTTTGAGGGTAGGATTAGTTGTTATCATCCTAAGAGGAAATTGAGAGCAAGGGATCCCACCTGTCTTTGATCCCCTAGTTGGTTGGGAGCAGTCAGAAACTCCTTAATTTGTGAGTTTACAAAGTCTGAATCTTGGCAGCATGCTAAGGTGGTTCCCAAGGCTTTCCAGAGGAATTTCTGGAAAACAAAAGACAAGCAACAGGATTTTAAAGGTTGGAAAGCAAGGCTCTGATGAAAGTGGAAAGAGTTAAAATAATCATCTGAAGGAAAAAAATTGGGATGACTTAACAATTTTCAATAACCATGTATCTCAAGGATTCTCTCTTCTTGAGAGTGTTTCCGTCCCCTCCTCCACTCTGCCCTCCATCTGTGCCCTCCTGTACTCTTCTCTACCTTGTGTCCTGCCACTATTATTTTTTATTTTCTTGCTTGTCTCCATGCTCAGGATTGGGGTTCATTGTAGCAGAGGGTCTTATTCATTATTTCCACTGTATAGTTCCTGGTTGTTAATTGTGCTCAATAAATGCTCATTGAATAAACATGCTCAATGAAAAGAGGAGGGTTTTTTCACTGTTGTTGATGTTGTTTTTAGAGGGAGTCTCGCCCTGTTTGCCCAGGCTGGAGTGCAGTGGTGCAGTCTTGGCTCACTGCAACCTCTGCTTCCTGGGTTCAAATGATTCTCATGGCTCAGCCTCCTGAGTAGCTGGGATTACAGGTGTAAGCCACCATGCCTAGCTAATTTTCGTATTTTTAGTAGAGACGGGGTTGTTGGCCAGGCTGATCTCAAACTCCTGGCTTCAAATGAGCTGCCCGCTTCAGCCTCCCAAAATGCTAGGATTACAAGCACAAGCCACTGCACCCAGCTAGTTATTTTGAAGATGGCTTTAATTTGTTTTACAAGGTTCAAATCATTCCTAGCTACATAGTATAAGATTGGCATTTCTTTATTTAGAATCTCCATATTGTCACACACAAGAGACAAAACTGGCTAGCTGGTGGTCTGCTTCAAGGACTGCACAGCTGGCAGGACTGTTCCTAATGAGTGGTCATTATTGACCAGAGGGCAATCTGTGGAGCAGGAGGAAAGGAAAGTCTAATAGAAACAAAGTTAAATTAGCACATTCAGGAGAAATGTGCAGATGAGTCAGACTTAAAATGAGAGGGGGGTATAAGGTGGTTAGAAAGAGGTGGAGCAGTTGCTGTTCTCTCAGCTCCCAGAGTAACAGCAGCCTCAATCAGAGTGAGAATCTGACCAGCTAGCATTCACCCCACTTTCGCTTACTTGGGCACAGGTCCCTACAATAAGGGAATTATAGTGGAGAAAACTGTGTACAACACATAAGTAAATGTGAATTAGGGACAAATCTGCTAAAGTCTATTTAAGCCCACCTTGACGGAAAGACTGGAAAGAATCTAAGAACGTCTCGTGCTGCAAGAAAAAATTGATGTCATGAAGGAAAGAAAAAGTTCAACTTAGGTGTAAAATGTTAGTTTTAGTGCCTCCCAGTCCTGCTGACCTGTTGCTTCTCTGCAGATTTTGGTCCAGTGCATAGTACATTCCTGCTTTGAGGCTTCACATGGAATCCAAGAAATCAGAAGCCTAGCATTGGAAGAAAATGTGGTAGAATACAAAAATAACAACTTTCTATCCTACTTCTGTCCATGTCTCCTTATGACGGGATGTTGCATCACCTTCAATCAAAAAAGGAGTCTATTTTCCCATTTATTTGAGTCTGGGCTGGCTTTTTGACTTGCTTTGGCCAATAGAAAGTAGCAAAAATGATAATGGTTCAGTTCTGAGCCTATACCTCAAGAGTCCTTGTATAATTTGTTGCTATCATCCCCCTGAGAGTTAGCTTGGGCTAGCTTGCTAGAGGATGAAAGATCAACAGGAATGGAAATCAGCTGTACTAGTTAAGATGCATCATTTACCAGCCAACCTCAAGTATATCTTATGAGCCTTGTTGAGATTAGATGACTACCCACCTAAGCCTGACCCAAAGTGTCAAAATATAAAATTGTAAGCTAAATAGGTGGCAGTTATTTTAAGCCACTAGGGGTAGTTTGTTATGCAGCAGAGGCTAATTAGTACATTCTTACTTTACCCTTGTTCACCGTAAGGCTTGAGAGCATCTAGACAGCTAATTGCTTAAATTGCTCTGCCTACATACAACCATTATTCTGGAGTAATCTTGTAGGTCTGGAAGTTCTTGAATAAATGACATGAGGTGCACAGAGCTAGTTAGTGTTATAAGAAGATGGGGCATTACTCGCCAAATCTTCCTAATGTGTGCTGGCAGGTTTGGCAGACCTTGGAGAATCAGTACTCTGGACCAAATTAGAGAGTCAATTGATGAGGTAAATTTTGAAAATTACATATAGGAGTTGAATATTGATAACGAATAATTTGTGGAAAGAAATACTTAGTACTGGAACTGAGAAACTTAAATACTTTTCCAGGAAAACAAACTTATGAATGATATTTATATAATACAGCCCACGATCAAAGCTTTTATATGGAGTACACGCCCTGTGTCAAGTAGTTCACCAGGGACTTGTATATACTTTAACTCATTGAACACTCAGAATACTACAACCCTCAGAGGTGGGTATTGTTTCTAGTTTATTGATGACTATGGTGAAGATCCACAGAGATAAAATAATTTACCAAAGGCCCCATCAGTAGTAAGTAGGAGAAAGTGGTTCCAAACCCCATTTGGAATAGATGGCTACAAGATGGAAGGTTAGGTAGGGGCCATTTAGAGACAGAGGGATACAACTGACTTTAAATACATGTAAAGGGATAATGTTTGAAAAATAATTTATTGCTCTGTCTTGTCCTCTTAACTGACACGTGACCGTGGGTCATTTAATCATTGTTCTCCATGGCCATATCTCTTTGTCACTGGAAATTAAAACCTATTTCTTTGGCCACCCCTGGCTTTTGAGTATTCTTTTAGCTATAAGCTTTTGTTAAATTGTACTAGATTCTTTTTTGATAGCCTGTCTCACAAGACTGGCAAAATGGAAGAAAAGACATAAGCTGACATGAAACCACTGCTTTGGTGAAGACTACCATTAGCCTTCCTCCTCTAGAAAGAACCTCTGAATTTTAGTCAGGCACATATCTATCTTATCTACCTCTCAGCCTTGCTTGCAGATAGTGTGGTCATATGAGTAAGTTTGGGCTGAATGTGAGGTGGAGAGAAGGTAGTATTTACCTTTCAGCTAGTGGCCTTAAAAAGAGGGAACCCTTTTTTCTAAATGTTCCTCCCTCCCTTTGATTGTAGTACAGAGAAGATGGAGCTAGAGCAGCCATTTTGGATCATAGGTAAAAGCTAAGCTTTCCACCTTTGCTGAAAAACTAACCTTCTCAATGGAGGTGTTGCTGTAACTGCCCATTTGCTGTTTGAAATCCCGACTCAGCTGAATGGTCCAGGCCGTGTCATTGATCTTCCATAAGGATTCTTTGAGCAACTGTTGTAGGAAGCGGAAGTTAGGTATCAATATGACAGTTTCATGTGCTTTCTTGGTATTTTTTTTTATCTTTTAAAAGTTTAAATATATTTTAAGTAGTATTATTATTCCTTTTCCCATAAAATAACTGGTTCCTTTGAAGATTTTCCTCTTAGTTTATTCTAAAAAAACATTTTCTGATATGTTCTGAATTTGCACTGAGTGTAAGATACGCAGAATGTGGAAAAGTGACTTCCTTTTCTTCCTTTGAATAAACGTTGCTAAAACACGTAAAATAGATACTAATCCAATCTGAAACTTAAGGTTGGCATTTTTCTAGTTTTGATAGATTTGGAAAAACTCCATTTGTTAATATTAATTTAACTTAATACATACTTTTAAAAAACCCAAACAGGATGGAGATTTTTGGAATCAAGAATTAAATATCTTAAAGAACAGGCTCATTTTGATGTACAGGTATATTTCTGCAAACTTCAACTCTAATAACTAAAGATTCCTGGTTTTACCAATACCTCTGAGACAGGGTCACAATCAATTATTTGAACCTATATCCTTCTTCATTGAACAATACATAGAAAGGTGTTCTTTTTCTTTTTGACACATTGCAATATATATATTGTTTCTCCTATATTTTTTCAACTTTAAGCTTAGAAGAGGACACAATGCCATCAAAACCAATGAAAAGAATTGTATGCATGTTCTTAATAGGAGCTCATTTGTGGGTTCTTTAAAGAAATTAAACAGTTTTGGAAATTTGAGAGAAGAAGCCACGTGCAGACAGTTTTGGGAAAAGAAGGCCAGAAATATATTCAAAATTGGAAGAGAAAAGGGAACTGTTGTCAAGGCTTCCCACTAGAAAAAAATATTTTTCTTCCTAGTAAAAACAGTTATTTTAAAATAATAGCAAAAGGAAATCTGGTAGGAATTTTGAGAGAGGGAAGGGAACATAAAAGAACCATAAATATAGGAGGAGAGGGAGATCCTAGAATTGAAGACCAGGATAGTAGAGCAGTCACTTTCAAATCTTATATTGGATAAGAATCACTGATGGGAAACTTTAAAACATGCCAGTTCTCAGGTACCACCCCCAGAGATTCTGAATCTGGAAGGGATGGAGATAGGAGGTGGAGGAGGTGCTATGGAGAGATCATTGAAAACTGTCTCTTCTAAGAAGCCATAGGTAATTCCTAGGTGGGTGCCTTATAAACTGAAAACCTTCTATATTAAAAGTCTGTGGGCTTCTCTCTTCCTGCAAGTTTCTGAAGTCACATCTTTATAAAGCCAATGTCCACCGCCTGTCTGCAATGTACAATTTCTGGGATTTGGTATCACCTGTGGCACTGTTTAGTTGTAAAGCTGCAAGAAGTTTACGGGTGAGACACGAAATTCTTTTTTGGAAAACGGATACAATGCAGCCCTTTGTTTTTTAGACATTAGCAAAAAGACACCTAGCCACAAATAGAAGAGGAAGTGTAGTTGTGTTTAGGGGCACAGAAGTGGAAATTATATTAATCTGTGTTTCATTATGTAGCTGGTAAAATAATAAATTTGCAAAAAGTAAAAATTCGAAAACTAGAGAAGATTTAAGAAAGACACAGGAAAAATATGGCTGAATAAATCTTCAAAACTGTCTGAAACTTAATCAAGTGGATTTAAGACTGTTGTTCAAATTACGGCGATTAAAGAACATTATCCTTAAGTGATCACTTTTAACATTCTAGTTCTTTTCCCAAGAAAAGGAGAGTTGTTTATTATCCTCAGGAATCTAGTTCCTTTAAATTAAGATGGGTAACTTTAGCAGATTTCATCATGCCATTATAACAATTATTCTAGAAGCAACCCTTACCTGAAGCAGCATGGTTTCCCATAGAACAATACTGATGTTCTTTCCTAGAAATAAAAATTGATATACTAATTGCAAACAAAACAAAAACAAACAAACAAAAAAAACAAAACAAAAAAAACCACCCCAAACTCAAATTTTCCCCGGCCAGGTCTCCAGTGATGCTGGAGTTCTATTTTAAGCTTTCTTTTTGCTCAGCATGCTTATTTGAGATCAAATTTACTACATTGGCAATTTTAAAGTGCTAGGTAGGGAGAAAGTCTTCAATCCATTATATAACAAATCTAGGCTTTTTGCTCATTTCAATGACTACTGAAACAACCATACTTTGATATTCTAACATGAATTACCCATTAATAACATTTTAGGCTCGGTATGGTGGCTCACACCTGTAATCCCAGCACTTTGGGAGGCCGAGGCGGGCAGATCACAAGGTCAAGAGATCAAGACCATGGTGAAACCCCATCTCTACTGAAAAATACAAAAATTAGCTGGGTGTGGTGGTGCGCACCTGTGGTCCCAGCTACTTGGGAGGCTGTGGCAGAAGAATTGCTTGAACCTGTGAGATGGAGGTTGCAGTGAGCCAAGATCGTGCCACTGCACTCCAGCCTGATGCCTGGCAACAGAGCAAGACTCTTGTCTCAAAAAAAAAAAAAAGTTTTAGAACAATACTAAAATAGAATTTCTCTAGATAAAAGAAAAAGACCAGAGCAAAAGTAAAAATTCCTGCTGAGAATGTTACCCACTAGGTGTTCTTGTAGTATGAATACTGGCAGAGAAACAGAACAGAGAGTTAAGAAGTGAAACAAAGCTATCTACCTTGCATATCAAGCTCATTGTTTTTATTGCCTAAAATGAGCAATAATGGCTTTACACAGAGAAATGGTGCATCATTTCTTCATGTTCTTGCCTCCCTGGGTAAAGACCTAGCCCCACTCCCTCATACCTTCCAGAGGCTGCAGAAACTCAGGTAAGCGTGTTTTCCATAGGTCTACCAATTTTGGATGAATTATCTCAGGCAGTATCTTCAAAAGCCCTATAGCACCAATCCCGCGTAACTCCCCTAAACCAGCAAGCATAGATATTACCTGAAGGATAGAAGAGAAAATGCTCATCAATTTTGTTTAAAAAGCCCATTTATTTTTTCCTTTTTATCATTGTTTCAATTCCTTTGATTGCTACATTGGATAATCTTTTAACAAATAATCACAGTCTATTCTTATTGTTTCTAGAATGAAGCTAATGCTTAGATAGACCTTCTCCTATTTCTTTTTCCCTGAGGATGAAGGTAAAAAAATACATGGGACACACCAACCAAAAATAAATGGAAAGAACACTTAGATATATCAATTAATTAAATAAAGGCACCAGAAAACTGTGCTAAAGTAAGTGATCCATGTGGGGCCAAAAAGAGAGATAGGAAATCCAAACAATAGATGTGGAATTTGTTTGATGGTACTTATGAATGATATTCAGTATATGTTTACTTTAAAATTATAAGTAAAGTTTAACAAGTATTTCAGAGTGAGAAGGTAATTGTGTCAATAATAAATATTCATGAATGTCACTAATATAGAAGAAAAAATTTATTGTGCCTTTTTAGTGTTTCTTTTGGTTTGGAGTATCTATGTAATTTATATTAGCATTTATTTGGAACTAAATTATCCTTATCAGCTTAAATATGTTCTATTTTGGCTCTTTGTAACTCACTCACCAGAAGTCTGGCCAGTAGCTGCTGTGGTGAAGGAAGTTTCACTAGAAAGAGAAAGCAATTTTTATCATCACTGTAGGGGTTAGAGTTTGGGATTAGCTTTAAGAACAAAGCACTGTAGCCTTCCTAGAAATGGATCCCTCATAATAGAAAAGCTTTGCTGAGCTTATGAATGTACAGACCAGCTCCTGTAGAGATGACAAGTGCTGTGGACTCCTTGGCACTGTAATTCTTCCTCTCCTCTGCCATAATCAGAATTCTGATGATACTAAATAGGTGGTCCAGAGCTTCTGTGTATTCCGCAGGTACCACAAAAGTCAGAATCTTTGGCCATAGCAACTGTGGAAAACAGGGCAAGATGCAGGGATTACTTATTCATTTTTATTATTTCTCCCTGGTCCTCACTGCATGTTTTTCTCTGATTTAGAAGCTTTTCAGGTCAAGTCAAGATGAGATCATTAAATGACACCTCTGCACAGCACATTCATGTTCAGGTATTAGCTGTAGAGGGTGTTGGTCAGTGTTTCTCCACGGGGATGTTGCTGGAATGTGGGGCAGGACAACTCTTTGTCTTGAGGGACTGCTCCAGACACTAGGGGAAGGCTAGCATCCCTGCACCCCACTCACCAAGTGCCAGTATTCTTCTTGTCAATGTGACAATAAAAAAAAAAATCCCCCAAGTATTTCCCAATACTCAAGGACTGGAGTGTGACTGCCCCAACTGAGAAGCTTAAGAGAGGATGGTGAATGGGCTACTGCTGTCCTCTGTGCTTCAGGCTCTGATCTGCCTACTCTGGAAGTCTGAAACATTGTGTTTTCTTTAGTATGTTTTATGTCTGTCCCTTAGAAAACTCTCTTGTCCTAATGGAAACCTTGGTGTCAACTTGTACCCTTCTCTCTTCTTTGTCATCTATATTTAATCACCAGACTCAGTCTTTTTTCACTGTAAGATCTGTCATGTCCTTCCATGTCTTGTTTCTATTGTAATGAAATTGCTGTAGTTTCTATGAGTTGCATCTGATCTCCTATATAGTCTATTTGCTTTTATCTACTAATATGTCAATCTACTGATTCCTTATACTTATCATTTTAAATGTTTAGCTCTTGCTTAAAATGTTTTTTGGTTTACCAACCATAAGGTAAAAGTTTGGCATTCCAGGCCCTTTAGGGTTTGATCCTAGATTATTTTTTCATCATTTACTTCTATATCAGAAGGTCTTAAACTTTAGTATGTATCAGAAATATTGGAACTTAGTTGATTGTAGACTTTTGGTCTATATGTCCAGTTTGGCTGATTTAGTAGGTCTGGTATGTGACCTAAAAATCTGCATTTTAAGCAAATATCCCAGATAACTCAGGAAGCACATATCATCCTAGATGAAGCTTCTGAGCTACCACTTAGTGGTATAGTCTATTGGTTGTCTTCTGGCTGTGCCATGTACTTCTGGGCACTACAGATTCCAAGGTTCTTCCTTTTGAGTTTCAAATGAATCAGGTCTACAGTGAGGCCTGAGAATGGCTGTTTTTAACACTTTCCCAGATGAATAGGGGAAGTTTGGCATTGGTTGCATTAAAACTACTACTCATGGCTGGGAATGGTGGCTCATGCTTGTAATTCCAGCACTTTGGGAGGCTGAGGTGGGTGGATCATGAGGTCAGGAGTTCGAGACCAGCTTGGCCAACACAGGGAAACCCCGTCTCTACTAAAAATTCCAAAAAATAGCTGGGTGTGGTAATCCCACCTGTAATCCCAGCTACTCAGGAGGCTGAGGCAGGAGAATCACTCGAACCCAGGAGGCGGAGGTTGTAGTGAGCCAAGGTTATGCCACTGCACTCCAGCCTGGGCGACAGATCTAGACTCCATTTCAAAAACAAAAAACAAACAAAAAACACCACTACTCATTGCTTAATATTTCTGGATGTACTAGAGGAAGAAGAGAAATAATATATTAATATTATATATATAAATTGTCATGAACTATTTAGATGTAAAATTCTTTATGTTAATTAATTCAACATCTGTTTTTGAGGGACCACTATGTGCTGGTCACAGTGTTGCAATACACTTCCTCTAGTCAGAGCATCAGAAAGCTGATGACATATGGAGCACAAACTCATGTCTTTATTCCTATACATGCTGGGCTTTAAGAAGGTGACCAAAGTAACTGTAAGTGGTGACAAAAGATCCCTTACCTGAGGCATTCCAATGACCAGTGGGTCCAGGGTTTTTAAGACCTCAAGGCTTGTTTCTCGGACAGATTCCTCTTCCTTTTCATTCTCAAGAAAGTTAGTTTTCACTCTTTTCTCCTTTAAGAAAGATCAAACAGACGACTTGTTAATGACTCCTAAGGGTGGTTCCCTCTGACCTTCCTTGGGTTTGTTCTTATACTCTGGAGTAGAGGATGTAGTCACTCAATTTAAGGGGCTCATGGAACTTGGGCCTTCAGCATCTAATCCCTGTTTGAAAGGGCCCCTTGGAGGAATTTGTTGGAAAACATACCCCTTGCTAAAATAGAGAAACAAAAATTGTGAGGCTCTTTTGACTGCAGATATCCCCTCCCTTTCTCAGGCCTTTGCGATTTTCTTCAAGGCAAATTTTTCAATGTATGTTTCTTTGTGGAGTGAACCGTGATTTCAGTTGTGACTAATTTGCTAAAATCACTGAGATCATAAGCACATGTTTTTCAGCCTATTTATCCAAAGAAAGCTGACCTCAGTTGCTGTGGTCTGAATGTTTGTGTTTTCCCAAAATTCATATGTTGAAATCCTAACCCCCAAGGTGATGATATTAGGAGGTGTGATCCTTGGAAGGTAACTAGGTCATAAGAGAAAGGCCCTAATGTTTGGAATTCATGCCCTTATATAGAAGACTCTGGAGAACTAGCTAGTCCCTTCTACCATGTGAGGACGCAGTGAGAAGGCACCATCTGGTAGGAAGCAGGCACTCACTAGACAACCTTGGACTTCCCCACATCTTGAACTGTGGGAAATGAATACATGCTGTTTATAAATCACGATTTTATGTTATTTTCCTTTATATATAGTGAGTATGTTTTTAAAGGATTTTAAAGCATGTTCCATCAGCATACAGCTTTTTCTCATTTATATAACAGATTTCTGTTTGTGTACAGTAAAGGGTTAGAACCCTAATAAATTTATTTATGATTTCAGAAGTGTGCTATTTTAGAAATGCACACCATAGAATTTACTTCACTGCTCCATAGTATTTCGCTATAGAAGCCTGAATGAAGTAAGACATCATTGCAGCAAGTATTGATATCTCTTTTGCTTTCTCTGAAGAAATTCAGTCTCTGTGCCCCTCTCCAGACAACCCCAATCCAAGCCTTTTATGGTGAGGTTAACTTAGGGAAAACTGATTTAACCTATTTTGTATTTATTATAAGTTAGAGGTTATTTTAGCAAAAAAAGAACCGAGAAAACTAGAGGCTGTAAAAATTATCAAAAAAAGTAATGACTAAAATATTACTTCAAAATCAGTTATTTCATTGAACTCCAGTCATTTTTAATTTTTAAAAAAATCATTTTTTTTTTTTACTGTACTCTTGTGACAGATTCAGGACCCTAGTCATTTAAAAAATAAACATAGTTGAGTGGACTGTACTTTTTACAGTGCATCGCTCAGAACTGTAACCTCTGCATACCAGATTCCTACTTGATGTCACAAGCTGGGAGAAGATATATTCGATCAATGGCCATCCTTCCCGAGCTTCAATATAGGACTTTTCACACATGCTTTGGATGAGGAGAAGAATAGAATTTCTTACCTAGAGTAAGAACAATGCAATAGTAACATTTTACTGTGTTTTGCAGAAGGAAAATTTACCTTCTTTTATTTTATAATCTTAAGGATAATTAAGTGGGAACATTTTCCAAAAAGGAGCATAAATTGAATAATATTATTACAGGTTGAGTAATCCTTATCCAAATTGCTTGGGATCAGAAGTGTTCGAATTTTGGATTTTTTCAGATTTTGAAATGTTTGCATTATACTTACTGGTTGAGCATTCCTAATCTGAAAATCTGAATTCCAAAATGCTACAATGAGCATTTTCTTTGAGTATAACCTTTGAGTGTCATATTGGTGCTCAAAAAGTTTTCGATTTTGAAGCATATCAGATTTCCTTTGGGTTAGGGATGCTCAACCTGCATAAATAGACGGAGCAGAAAGTGACTGATAGGTTATGAGCCACCAGAAAGTCTCTCTTTAGCCAAAATCTTTCTCCTTGGCTCCCAAAGACATATTGTCTATCACTGTATATTATGAATTGTTGGGTAACTTTGGGCTAAAACACTGCTTCACTTCTAAAATACTCAATGAAAGATAGCGTATTGAACTACAGGCCCACAACAGTTTATTCACAATTTCAAAGTCCAAGCAACTATGAAAACTGGAATCTTGTTTCTTAAATTTAGTGCCAACTCATTTGGTGGCAAAACCCAAACTGACCTGTTTTTAAGCTATTTGTAATCTTAATCTATGTTGTGTGGATATGCATACATTTTCTTGCAGAAATAGTCATGAATTTTGATTGTGGGATACTGTCAGAGTAATGTTTTTCTAAAATCTGGAAAATTGTCAGTTCTGAAATATATCTGGCCCCAGAAATTAGAGTGAAGTTTTATGAACTTAAATTATAATGTATGTCATAATTTGGTTTTAATTTGTTTATTAGGTTGCTTCTCTGGAGAATAGAAATCTAAGAACGAATCCCTTAGTGACTAGGTCTTTTAAAAGAGAGTGGGAAGAAAAAAACTCATTTTGAACAGGGAAGCCGAGTTACATGGTGGCCAAAACAATTAGCATTAAGGCACTGAGGAGTCTACCTAGAGAAGAGGTACACCTTTTCTCTGTTTTTGCCTGGAGAGCTGGCCTTCCTTAAAGATCTTTATTCTATCCCAAACTCTTCTTGTAATCTTTTGTCTTCGTCAGTTACAAGCCAGGTTGGTTTTGCATAATCACTCTACTGCTTTTATTGCAAAGCTTTTGCTACTTTAAACTTAGTCACTGGCAATCGAAGCTTCTTAAAGGAATTTATTCCTCTTAATTGGCATCTGTCTAGCATTTTATTCCAAATAAAATGTGATATTTAAAAAATATAATAAAATTGATAATGTTTCTTGATTTTTTCCCCCTAGTATAAGTTCTATAACTTCTAACTAGAACATTTTTTTTTTTTTTTTTTTTTTTTTTTTTTTTTTTTTTTTTTTTTTTTTTTTAAAGACAGAGTCTTACTCTGTCATCCAGACTGGAGTGCAGTGGTGCAATCTGGGCTCACTGCAACCTCCACCTCCCGGGCTCAAGTGATTCTTGTGCCTCAGCCTCCTGAGTAGCTAGGACTATAGGCATTAGCTACCACACCTGGCTAATTTTTGTATTTTTAGTAGAGATGGGGTTTCACCAGGTTGACCAGGCCAGTCTCACATGATCCACCCGCCTGTGCCTTCTAAAGTGCTGGGATTACAGGTGTGAGCCACTGCACCTTAGAACATTTTAACCAAATAATCAGAAATATTGAGCAAATTATTATGTGTACAACTTGGTCTAGGTGGTGCCTGGTTGGAAAGTAGGATGTCTATGCTGAGAACAAGGTTTAGGGATTATTTTCTGGATGAAGACACATTATCTTTATAATTAACAAGTAATTTTAAACTATCTGAAGTATATTGGCATAGTGAGGTAAAGTCTCTTTGCTCTTAGTCTACTCATGTGTGAATTCACTGATTTCCTACAATTATTTTAAATGAGCAAACTGAGATGTCCTTTAGCTGTGTATACTTTAGGCCTCTACTTTAATGAAGTTTATCTTTTTGGAAAAGATGGAATCCTTTTAAAAATGGAATTGGTCACAGAGCTCTTTATGAAATAGTCTCATAAGCAGATCCTTAAAGAATCAAAATCATTTCATTTATTCCTAAAACTACTATTGACAAAATAACAGTTTCTATTAATTATCTTACTTTTGTACTGAGATCACTCATGACAATTTTGACTGTTCTTTCTATTGAAATGATGTGATTCCTCAACCTGGGCTCTGAAAGACAGAGGGAGAAATTGAGAGGTCTGACTCAATAGAAGCACAGTATGCTCTAGGGTTGATGAAAAGCTATTAGGGTTATGGCACATAATTGCCAAGTCTCTTGTCTTTAACAAGTTACTTTTTTTCAATTCCCTCCCATCCTCTTTGTTTCCAAATCTTTAATGATGTCCAGTGCTCTGTTTCTTATTACATTTGTTTTATTTTGTTTAAAATGTTAGGTTCCATAGTGGATTCACTATACCATCCCTGATGGATCAGATCTAAATATTGTGAGACTGCTTCATATTCATCTGCTGATTCTTCAGTAAATCAAAGTGCTAACTGAATAATAAAAAACTATATTATACTATGCAAAAATGAATTCTTGTATTTTAGCAAATCTAAGATTCACCAATCTTATGATGCACCATTATTTCATATTGTACCAAAAAAATAGTGGCTAATTACAATTAAAGATGCATTCAATTGTAAGATGCACTCAATGTTATGAAAATACGTGCTTCCTGGAATTAATAAAATATGACAATTCATTAAATTCTGCTTTTTTCGAAATGTATCAATCGCTAGAGAATTGTACACTCCCTCCCACCCACCCCTTGTTATTGGACCATTTAATCAACATATAAGAGCTTCTAACTTCTAACTTTGATTCTCAAAAATTCTACTCATCATTCTGAACCGGGTGTATCCATACATATTACGAAAGAAGAGAAGTAACTAAAAATGCCTATTGAGAGGGACGGTAGATTGTAGAAGACCGAGAAGACAGTGTATCATTTGCACATGATGTTATATAAGCAACCAAAAGACGTAGGATAGTATTAGAGAGTGCATAGACTTCAGTCTGCTTCTTGGCATGAAATAAACCACATTGGCTTCAACTCTCTTGCTTACCCTCAGCATTGACAGCCGATCTTAACAAAGTCAAGATTCCCATTCGAATGGCTTCATTATTACTTCTTATTTGTTCATCAAAAAATTCCATCAGCTCTGCAGGAGTGGACTGGGCTGCAGGTTCAAGAAATACTAGGGTTGTAAGAACTCATTTTCATCCTAGGTGAAGTACTTGTGAATGGGAAGAGGGAAATTCACCAGGAAGATTATTCAAGGCACTCTTCACTTGGTAATTTGATTTTATTGTGTCCATGCTTATTTAGTATCACAGATACTAAATTCTGTGGTACTAAAGAAGCATGGACACAATAAAATCAAATTATTTTAAACAATTTTTTTTTAAAAAGGAACTTCCTATTTTTAGTCTTGTCAACTCACCCCAGGTTGGTTCGTTCCTAAGAGAGCTTGCTATGCCTAGGCCACTTCTGTTCATACCTGTGAATGTGACCTTATTTAGAAATGAAGGTCTTTGCAGATATAATGAAGTTAAGAAGGTCATTAGAGTGGGCCTAACTTTAATATGACTGGTGTCCTTATAGGAAAAGGAGTCGAGATCCAGGGCACAGTAACACCACGTGAAGATGGAGGAAGAAATGGCAGTGATGCTTCCCAGCTGTGAGAGCTGCAGGGGTTGAAGCAGAGAGGGGTGAAAAAAGGCCTGGCTGGGGGACAGTGATTTATTCTAGAAAGTATCAGGGGTGGCTGGGTGCGGTGGCTCATGCCTGTAATCCCAGCACTTTGGGAAGCTGAGGTGGGGGGATCACAAGGTCCGGAGATTGAGACCATCCTGGCCAACATGGTGAAACCCTCTACTAAAATACAAAAAATTAGCTGGGCATGGTGGTGCGCACCTGTCTGGCTACTCAGAAGGCTGAGGCAGGAGAATTGCTTGAACCTGGGAGGTGGAGGTTGCAGTGTGCTGAGAGCGTGCCACTGCATTCCAGCCTGGCAACAGCAAGACTCCATCTCAAAAAAAAAAAAGAAAGAAAGAGAAAAAGGAAAAAGACAGTATCAGGGGCAAAGTGAATTAGGTAGGTAGGGGTCAGGGAGAAGAGGAAAGTATAGAGGCAGAGGGTCTAGTCAGGAGAGAAGTAGAAAGGTATGCATACACATGACAGAAAGATATGCAAGGAGGTGGAAGTGATGTGTTTGGGGGAGTGCAGGGGTTCAGGAGGCATTGGATTGCTACTGTCCCTCCTTCTCAGGGACTATATGGGAGCATAGTTTTGTATTCTGACCCTGGGATGTTGGTGCCTCGCATGCATCCCACATCAGGCATTCTAATCAGGCGATGGATGGAGTTGTAACGTAAGGTCAAGAAGAAAAAGAGAGTGAAGGAGGGTGAGAGAGACAGAGTGACTGATGGTTAAAGAGAGGTGTAGAGACTAACAGAAGACCAGAAGGAAAAAAGGGTGACTTTGAATGTGATACAGATTCAAATAATCTCAAATACCAAAAAAAAAAAAAAAGGAATTTCCTATTTTTAGGGTTGTCAATTCACCCCAGTTTTCCTGGGACTTCCCTGGTTTGAGAACTGAAAATTTTATCTCCCTGGACCTAGCCCAGTCCTGGGCGCCCTGACGTGATTGGCCATTCTTCTGGTAAAATATGCCTGGTAAAATATACCCCACAAGTTCCTAGGAGGAACTTGTGGGGAGAGGGGCAGGCACAGAAAACTGAGAGTTAAAAAAACTATGTGTGTGAAAGTAGTTAATGTGACCTTTGCCCACCTTTTACCATTGTCATCATCATCACTTGGGGACATTTTTATTAAAAGCCTTCTGGATGATGATCCTACCTAGAATGAGAAAACAGCTTGAAGCTTCCATTTCATTTTCCTTTACTGGAGGCTCTGGAGCTCGGCAGATCTGAATGGGGGTGGAAATCAGTGGTAGATGTGAAAATCAGAAAACGGACTGAAATTAAAAATCAGAGTTGACAGCATGGTGCTCTTACCTGCTGGAGTAAATTGATAAAGATGGATCTTCTTAAGCTCCTTGGAAGGCCAATGTCATAAAGAACCGCTGCAGTCAGTATTTGTTTTAGGCTCTAAAGTGGAAACGCCCACAGGTTAGTTGGAGGCTGCCAGTGAAGCAGCTGCACAGGATGTGGAAGGCAAATAAATAATCGTGTTTTGAGAGGAAAAACAAGCTCCTCACCTTCCCGCACTTACAAGTTTTTTTGAATGATTCTGGCCCCTTCCACTGTGTTCAGTGCCTTAGCAACTTGGAATGAACATACTTTTTATAAATTTTTTTTTTTTTTTTTTTGAGATGGAGTCTCGTTCCATAGCCCAGGCTGGAGTGCAATGGCACTGTCCTGGCTCACTGCAACCTCCGTCTCCTGGGTTTGAATGATTCTCCTGCCTCAGCCTCCTGGGTAGCTGGGAATATGAGCATATGCCATCACGCCCAGCTAATTTTTGCATTTTTAGTAGAGACGTGGTTTCATCATATTGGCCAGTCTAGTCTCGAACTCCTGACCTCAAGTGATGCACCTGCCTGGGCCTTCCAAAATGCTGGGATAGCAGTCATGAGCCAGTGAGCCAGGCCCAGAATGAACATTCTTAATCTCTCTCTGAAGTTCCCACCACCCAGTGATACAATCTTTTTCTTACCTCACATTCCTCCAGAGATATTTAAATTCAGCTGCCCAAAAAGAAATTAAGCTACTTAGGCTAGTTTAAGACTTAATAGCCTCTGGGTGGGTTGCATTTGTGTTCTCTGATTCAGTTCCTTTAGGGTATGGCTCCTACCTGAGTGACATGGAAATCAATCTCTTTGTCTTTATATTGATTCAGGAGCCAGGGCACCTGGCCCAGGGCGTATTCACAGAAGTCTTCCCGATGCAGCAGCAGACTCACTGTGGGCCCGTGGGCCTTCACGATGCTCAAAGTCTGTATAGGCAGCAAACAAATATCATTTCTGAAACTTCCTTAATGCTTTTCATATGTTTTCAGAGTACTAAGAGCTTTAGGTATGCCTCAAAACTTGCCTCATTGCTTTCAGCCAAGAAATAGTTCTTTAAATTCTTTAAAATCTTTAAAAAATATTCAGGTTAAGATCACTGCATGGGACATAGCTATATTTGTATTTATACCTGTATTTATACTGATACTCATTTCAATACTTGCCCTTCTCTCCTATTTTTTTATTTTATGGTAGTTTTTTGAAACAGAGTCTCTGTTGCCTAGGCTGGAGTGCAGTGGTACGATCTCAGCTCACTGCAGCCTCTGCCTCCCAGGTTCAAGTAATTCTCCTGCCTCAGCCTCCCCAGTAGCTGGGATTACAGGCGCCCACCACCACGCCTGGCTAATTTTTGTAAAACCAGATTTTATTTTATTTTTTTGAGATGGAACTCTCTTATTTTTTTAAATCTCTTTCTAACAGTCGCTTTCTTTCAGTATATTAAGCAATCTAGAATTTACCTCATCTCGAAGGATCTTCCTTGATTCTACCTCACTTTGATCCCAGCTATTACCCCCACGTGATTCTGTTTCTCTTTCCTGCCCTTGGAGCAAAGCTTTTTGAAGGTATGGTCTCTCTCTCTTTTTGAGATGGAGTCTCTGTAGCGCAGGCTGGAATGCAGTGGCGTGATCTCGGCTCACTGCAATTTCCACCTCTTGGATTCAAGCAATTACCCTGCCTCAGCCTCCCGAGTAGCTGGGGATATGAGGGCACACCACTGCGCCTAGCTAATTTTTTGTATTTTAGTAGAGACAGGGTTTCACCATGTTTGAAAGGATGGTCTTGAGCTCCTGACCTCGTGATCCGCCCGCCTCGGCCTCCCAAAGTGCTGGGATTACAGCTGTGAGCCACCGCGCCTGGCAGAAGGTAAGGTCTTTATTTGCTATCTCTACTTCTAACCTCCCATTCACCTCTCAATCCACTATAATCTCGCTACCATTCTGTGTGGAAAATCAACAACTTCCAGAGTATGAAATACATAACTGTGATAAATTCTAATTATAAAAATGTAGAAATCACAAATGTTATGATGATGAAGAAGAGATAGTACCATAATGCCCACGGTAAACACTGTTTGGTATATTTTAGTATATTTTTTATTTATTTGACTTACTGGTGTATTTTGGTATATGTTTTATTTATTTTACTTTTTCCTATTTTTTCTATGAATTTTAATTTCTTAAAAATTGACGTCGTTCTTACAGAGTTCTGTATTCTGCCTTTTCTATCTAATGTTTGATAAATTTTTTGTACCAACTAAATTTTACAACAAATTCATCTCAAAACTTAGTGGCTAATGGCAACTGTCATTTATTTCATTAAAGACTATGTTTTAGTTGGGTGGTTCTTCCACTACACATTTCCAAGTAATGGACACTTGTGAAGATTTTTTTTGAGTGCCACACCACTCAGGACGGTAGATCTTTGCTTCTTTCTTGAAAACTTCTCCTTTCTAAGCTTCTAAGACTGCATTCTACTTGACTCTCCTCTGCTCTTAGCACATTCCCTATTCTCCGTCATGAGTTCTTCTCCCTTGCTTTCCCCTCGATATTGATGCCTTCCAGAGCTCTACTTTTGGCGCTTTCCCACTGTGTATACTCTCTTTAAACAACTCTATCTAAATCCACTTATTTGGTTGTCACTTATGCAATGATGATACTCAAGTCTATATGTCCAGTTTTTGCTTTTCCTTTTTAACTCCTAACCTGAATATCCTCAAACCTACTAATATCTCCACTTGGCTGTACCATAGGTGTTAAATTCAAAATGTCTACATCAAACCCATTTTGTACTGTCCCACATTTGTAATTCTTTCTCATTTAAATTGATGATCTCAAGATCACCTGAGTCAGAAACCTAGGAAACCATCCCAGGTGCCTCCATTGAAATAAGCATTCTATTCATTCTGGTTATTCTATTCTTCAGCATCTGACTCCTCTGATCAGTTCCATGAACACTATGTCAACTGATCTGTTCACCATTTATGAACTGGAATATTTGTATAGCCTCCTAGCAGATAGTCTTATCTTAATCCACCCCATACCCCTCTATCTTTAATGTTGATATTAGAATGATTTTTCTACTACGTTACTCAAATCCTTGCTTAGAACCTTTCAAGGGTTTCTTGTTTATTAAAAATAAGTCCAACTTGTATGTGGCATCTCAGGCTCTTCATTATGTCACTAAGACCATCTGTCTGGCTTCATTTCTTTCTGCCTTGTATCTTTTTTTCTCTCTTCCCTTCCCCTTCTCCCATCACACTCACTCAGGTGTGCATGATACCCCATTTTCTTTTTTCTCTTTCCTTCCTTCCTTCCTTTCTTTCTTTTTCTTTCTTTTCTTTTCTTTTCTTTTCTTTCTTTCTTTCTTTCCTTCTTTCTTTCTTTCCTTCTTTCTTTCTTTTTTTTCTTTCTTCTTTCTCTCTCTCTTTCTCTCTTTCTGTCTTTCTTTTTCTTTCTCTTCCTTCCTTCCTTCTTTCCTTCCTTTCTCTTTCTTTTCCCTTTCCTTTCCTCCTTTCTTTCTGTCTGTCTTGCTCTGTCACCAGGCTGGAGTGCAGTGGCACTATCTCAGCTCACTGCAACCTCTGCCTCCTGGGTTCAAGTGATTCTTGTGCCTCAGCCTCCTGAGTAGCTGGGATTACAGGCACGTGCCACAACACCCAGCTAATTTTTGTATTTTGAGTAGAGATGGGGTTTCACCATGTTGGCCAGGATGGTCTTGATCTCCTGACCTTGTGATCCGCCTGCCTTGGACTCCCAAAGTGCTGGGATTATAGGCATGAGCCACCATTACCGGCCTAATGCTACCCCGTTTTCAACTGCTGCCTCAGTAAGTTTTAGTCCCTCTGTAGGGAATGCATCTTCCCTGTGGCGAGCAGCTTCATGGGCTGCAAGGATCAGTTCCAATGCTGCAGCTCACCAGGGCAGTTAAGTGCTTCTCTCTCTGTGCCCCCTTATCACTTTGTGTTCCTTCTGTTCACTTGCCTGGCTCTTCCTGCGGGAAGCAAGGAGACTAGTCATTAAACAGTTGCATTCAATTTGTTTTCCAGGTGCCTTGAAGAAAATACTTCTCTACAGGGTGTTTTTAAAGTTCTATGTCGTTAACGATTTAACTACCCCAGGATGTTAAAAAATAAATGCCTTAATAATTTCAAGCGTTGAAAAGAATCTAAACTAGAGAGAGTTGCTAAGTGTTCAACCTTTTAAAACAAAGCAATGAAGAGACCTAAATGGGATGTCATTTAGCCTGCCTAAAAAAAAAAACTGTAGTAATTAAGCAAGATAAAGGGAATACACTTTTAAAACAAGATACATGTGAATGCATTTTGTAACCTATTCTCTACAAGGACAAGGCACTGCAGTATTTTGAGCAGCCAAGTATATTCTTTAGATGCTATTTTATTTAATCATGATATTCATAGACACAAGAAGCATCTGTGGACTGCTATTTTTCCTAATTAGTGACTCAGCTCAAATATGAGCTTTAATATATAAAATGTGAAATATCTTTTTTTACTCATTTTATCTTATTTATTGTTCTTTCTACATATGGAAATGTCAGTTTCATGAGTGTGGGATTTTGGTTTATTCACCGCTATAACCTCAGCATCTGCAACAGTGTTTGGCATGTCATGGGGATTCAATAAACATTAACTGAAAGAATAAATACGTAGGAATTTGAAATAGATGGAAAAAAGAAAAAATTATAAATCTCATAAAATACAACCAATGGTTTCCAAAGAAAACTGAGCCTAGTTATCATGTCACAAAGAAAAGAGAAATTTCAACCAGCATATAGGGACATCCAGCCTGAGGCATCCTGAGGCCCACTCACCTGCATGGGTGAGGCCAAGGGAGCCCACTTCTCCATTATATACCGGAACAGCATGAAGATCTTGTCAGACAGTCGGTTGGCATCCAATCTGGGATAGGGAAAATCTCTCCAGTGGTTGACATATTTGTAAATGGCTTTGCTAAATTTCTCAAGGGCTGCATTTAAAACACACAACCACAGACTGAGAAAAATATAAAGATGGACAGACTATAAAATAATTTGAGAATAGAGTGCCGATGATTAGTAAATATGTAGTAGTCTCTATATGATCTTACGACTGCATCAAATACACATACAAAAAGTGCTCAGCCACAATAATGAAACGCAAATTAAAAGCATAATGAGACACTACTACATGCGACCCAGAATGTCTAAAATTTAAGACAGTCAATGGCAAGTGTTAACAAGACTAAGATGCAGCTGATATTCTCACATACTGGTGGTAGAAGTCTGAATTGGTGCAAGCACTTTGGAGAATTCTTTGACACTATTTAACAAAGCTGAATATGCATTCCATTCGACCTAATTATTCCAGTCTTATGTATATAACCATTAGATATGTGTACATATGAGCACCAAAAACTTATACAAGAATATGTTCATAAGTGCTTTTTGTTTTGGTAATAGCCCAAACAGAATATAGTCTAAATATCTGCTAATAGGTAGAATTCTATTACTTTCCATAGATAGGTAATAGAATACAGATATATGGACCATAGCTCCACAGAACAATATGGATGAATCTTAAAAACAGGCAAAGCTAATGCTATTTCAAGTTAGAATTGTGGTTACCCTTTGAAGGTAACATGAGGGGGCTTCTGGGTCCTGATCTCCCACTTCTTGACCTGAGTGGTCAAGTTCACTTGGGCAAATTCACTTTGAAATAACTCATCAACATGTACACTTCTGATTTGCGTGATTTTCTGTGTCTGTGTTTTACTTTAATAAAATTAAGAAGTCTTAGGCCTGCTAAAATACCATTTGGAACACGAATCCACATATATTTGCATGATATGCATAAAATAATAATTTTTTTCTTCAGCCCTCATGTGGCGCTCATTTCGTTAGATAATAGAAAAAATTCATTAGTCCATTCTTCAGGGACTCCTCACATTCACAAAATACTCTGGAAAAGACCCTGTGCACATTAGCTGTAGAGTTGGCCATTTATTGGCTCATTCAGTCTCTCCAAACTCCTTATAATTTCCTTGAGATTCTACTGCTACATTTTATCATAATTTAGTTCTTGGCGTGTGTGTGTGTGTGTGTGTGTGTGTGCGCGCGTGTGTGTGTGTATGTGCATGTGTTTCTAACTGACCTGTAAGTAACCTGAAGAAAGGGATTATCTCTTGCTGGTTCATAATATGTGAAGTAGTCAGCACAATGTCTGCTAATTTACTGATTGATCAAATGACTAGGTATGGATGAATAGCTGGATGGCTGAATAGCTGGCTGGCTGGATAGCCACTCAATTTGATACCTTTTCTTTAGTGGCAGTCAGGCAAAAAGTTCCTTTAAAACCAGAGGGCACTTAGATAATTTTATAACACAGAGAATTCCCTTAGCAATGTTCATGAGTATTTCCAGTTTTATTTAATTTTACATTCTTGGTTGTTAATATTAAAAGGAGAAATGCTGTTAGACGCTCCAAAGTTTATTTGCAGAAACAGTGTTAGCTATGATAATAAGTAGGAATAGTAAAAAGTATTGAGAGTGGGTTAAGTCTAGTACAGCTGCACAGGTTCCACAGTGAGCCTGTCATAGTTGACAGTCCTGGCTCTGCCATGTACTGGCTGTGTGACCTGAGGCAATCTGTTGAAACTTTCTAAGCCCAATGTTCTCACTTGTAAAATGGGAAAAAATGTTACCCGTCTAATGTGGTCGCTGTGAGGGTTAAATGAAATAGTAATCTTAAAATGTCCAGGGCAGTGTCTAGGCACATAGCAAGTTCTCAATATATATCAGATAAAGATATTACTTTGGTGACAGAACTAGAGGAAATGGGAAAAAATGGAATAGAAGAGCCTTGGTGGATTGGTGAAGAAAACATTCCTTCCAGTGTGGGCTTTTAAATTACAAAATAGTAGTGTTAGAGTATGTTGGAAGTGGAAAGGAACGTAGCAATCACTTCTTCTGATGTTTTCAGATATGAAACCAGGGCTGAGAGAAGGGTAGTGTCGCCTGATGGCTCAGTGACTGAGCAGAGACAAGAGACCAAGTTTCCAGTCTCATCCAAGAAACCTCCCTGTACACTGCAAATGCTGCTTCCTACTAATTCCAGGCCATGTTCTTCTCTGCAGACTCTTGATATCTGTGATATATTTCAGTTTGGGGTAGAAGAGTTTATGATCATAGTTCACTTGCCTATTTTTCTTGATTTTGTGATTGCTTGTATTTTGGTTACTTGTCATTATTACAATATTACATTATAATCAGATGCCAAAATTTAACCTCCCCTAAGAGCTGGTAAGTACTGACAACCATTGCCAAGAAAGTGTCGTCCAATTAGAGAAGGAGGTCAGTTGAAATGGAAGTTGTGCAGGGCAGTGAAGATGTCGACTGGGTGGTCCTATAGACCTGGGTTTGAATGCCACCTCTGTGTCTCATTGACTGTGCCATCATTTTGGGAAAATTCCTTACTTTTCTTGAACCTCAGTGTCTCATCTATACAATGGGCAAATAGTACTTATCTTGCAGAATTGCTGTGAGGATTGAGTGAGATAATTCCCTGCTGAGGGTTTTACATGTGGTAGGCGCTCAGTAATTGGTAGCTATTATTATTCAAAAGGATAAGGTTGGAGTTAAAGAGGAAACAAGACTTTTGGTCAATTTATATGACAGTTCATAGTCTGGTTTTAAGCAAAGAGGAAATCATCGGGATACCCACCAATACAGAAAGTTCCCTTCATCCTTTCATCCTCAGCCAGCCTGAGCATGGTTTGCATGGTAAGAAGGGTCATCGTCATGAAAGGAATACTCTGGGACACTGCAGTGAGGGGCAGAGGGGAGAGAGGTGTTATTTATCTTCTCACATTTGGGGTTCTGTGACTCCAAATCAACAAGAAGCATTTCAGGGCTGCGTGGAGGAGGCAGATGAGGTGTAGTAGAAAGATGTTTCTGTAATTCCCCCATCTACACCCCACCTTAATACCAGGCTGTAGCTAGAAAATCAAGAAGGGGCTGGTTGAAAATAAGGTTTCAGCTACACAGGCACCTGTACCTGTTGTTAAGTGGCAATTATTTGGAAGGCAGCTATGCTCACCACTATACCACGAATGCTGCCAGCAATTGCTTATTTAGATAATTAATTTATTAATGTTGATCTTTCTTACTAGATCTTTCCTGCATCCCTAAAGTATATGTAAACATATGTAACAGGTGTTGCTAAATATCTGTTAAATAAAGTAGTGTAGAAATAAATGGTAGAAATCCCTATTTCACATAAATGTTTGGTGGTTTGTAGAGTACACCTTACAGAAAATGTGCTTCTGCAAATGCAAAGCTGGATAAAGGAGAAGGTGAGGATGGGAGAAAGTCTGGCCAAATTCAGAGCAGTCTGGACTAGTGGCTGGGCAGCAGAATCATCCATGCTCATTTTAAACAGCTGCTCACATCCCTCTATCAATATTTCTTGGTATAGAAGAAGGTAGAGATGTGATAGGCACTCAGGAAGTGGTAGCTTCTTCTAACATTTGCTCCCATTTAGCTTTTAAAAAATTAAGAGTTGCCATTTCCCAGGGAAAATGTAGAGAATATTCTCCTATACCATAGCTGATTGCCAATTCAGCCAGGGCAAGCACAACGAATTCATTTGGTAGCTCTAAGATCCTGAAGTTATTTTGTACTTCATACATCACAGAATTGAAATCATGTGCAGCAAGAGACACCAAAACCTCACCAGCTAGCATTCTGATTTCTCGGAGAATCTGAGGAGAAAAAGAAAAATAACAATAACAACTAGAAAAAGAGCAGAATCAGTCTACAGAGGGGAGCTAGTCAACATAATATTTATGTATGCATTTATTTAGTTTTAAAATTGTAGATTCAGGGTACATGTGCAGATTGGTCACCTGATTCAATCGTGTAATGGTGAGAATTGGGCTTCTAGTGAACCTGAGACTCAAACAGTGAACATTGTACCTGACAGGTAATTTTTCAACCATCACCATCCCTCCCACCTTCTCTTCTTTTGGAGCCTGTGAAAACATCTACTGACCCCCCAAATCTGCAAGAAACCTATGAAAACCAGGGTTTTTTTTTAAGTGCAGTCAAGTTACCAATTCTTTCCCAGCTATGGACGCCTACCAAGAATTGTTTGACGTGGTTTTGAAACAGTCCTGTTCTCCCTTTGTCCCTACGCTAGAGGAACATGAATAGTATATCCATACTATTTATAAATAGTATATCCATATACTATTTATGTTCCTCTAGCGTAGGGACAAAGGGAGAACAGGCTGTTACAAAACCATGGTGAGAGATTCTTGGTAAGTGTCAGTAGTTGGGAAAGCAGAGGTGGTTTGAACATACTAAAAAACTGGTTTTAATAGAGTTCCTGTAAACTTGGAGGTCAGTAGATGTTTTCTTGCTGATTGACCTGGTACCATGAACACAAGACTTACATTTTATGTTTAAGTGATGCAAATTACTGTGGTTGAAAGACTGAAATGAAAAGTGAAATGAAGTGGGCTAGGAATTGAGAGCTTTGGTTTTGGTGTTAATCTGGCCTAATTATCTCCAATATTGGTGGTATTGGGAAAGACTTCTGATTTTGGTGATGGTGAGCTAGGTAAATTTGATCAACCTCCCCTGAGGAAAATACAAAACATCCAGATAAGATACGAAAAATATATACACATAAAACCATCGGCAAGCTCACAATATAGAGTGGAATGAATTACTGAGTTGAGGTATGGAAAAGATTATTGATCTAGAAAGATAAGCCCTGCATTTGAGGCTGTTTTGTTGCATTTTTAAGGCAATAGAGTTCAGGGCCAACCACCAGCGGTGAGACTCTGGCCACCTCACCTCTTGTCTTTTGGGCTGAGACACCAAAGGACTGTGTTTAGATGAAAGGTTAAATTGGTATTCTCATGAATGGCAATCCAATTTTGCATTTTAAGATGTGACCCAGAAATCGCAAGCCCTGAAAGTGATCATAAATTGTTAGTGCCCTTGGCAGGAACAAGTAAAACTTCTCTTTGGAAGAAATAGCACCATCCTGAGATTCAAATTATTTCTACAAATAATTATTTCTTTGCTATGATGTCTACCAATCTAAGTAGGTACGTAAAGAAGTAAGTCATATAGAAGCCAAGCGAACTGGTTTCTAGTTATGTTACTTGTTCTGTCAATAGGCAGCTGTGTTACTTTGAAAAAAAATGTATCTCTAATCATGAACTTCCTCATCTAAAAGGAGGTTGGATAATATTACTTCTAAAATCATTCTTTTCTTTGCCTCAGTTTCCTGATCTGTGAAGGAGTAAATAATAGGCATTGTAACGGTATCCAGGTTACTAAAAAGAACAAATGCAAGTGATTTGTGGTCCTGGCAACAGTGTAGAAAAGCTTACTGATGTCCACATAGGTGCAGTTGGGTCACTTAAAGACCCTTTTGCTGGCCCTGATGCTGATTCACCATCATGAGCCAAACTTACATTGTTGTCTCTCATGTCCTTAGAAGCATAATAAATCAACTGATGGACAATTGCATCATCCAGGATGTCAGTATTCTGAATAACAGAAGTGAGATGACTGTAAATTTCTTCCTGTGAACAAACAAAGGCATACACAGAAATGTGGGTTGCAAAAATAAAGGAATCAAATGAAGTCCTAATGAATTACACCATTAAAGTAAGCAATGTATCTTTACTACACAATGGATTTTATATTACATATCTTAATTAAGGCTTTCTTTCTCTCTCTCTTTCTCTCTCTCTCTTTTTTTTTTTTTGAGATGTAGTTTTGTTCTTTTTTGCCAGGCTGGATTGCAGTGGCATGATCTGGGCTCACTGAAACCTCCACCTCCTGGGTTCAAGTGATTCTCCTGCCTAGCCTCCTGAGTAGCTGGGATTACAGGTGTGTGCCACCATGCCTGACTAAATTTTATATTTTTAGTAGAGACGGATTTTACCATGTTGGCCAGGCTGGTCTTGAATTCCTGACCTCAAGTGATCTACCTGCCTCGGCCTCCAAAAGTGCTGGGATTATAGGCATGAGCCACAGTGCCTGGGCTTAACTGAGGCTTTCTGAACATAACATGCACATTTAGGAGTCAAAGGCTACAGAGCAAAGTTAATTCTAAAAACTATTTTCGCTTGGCTTCATTTCTATGTCAAGATCTAGTTGAAGGCCAGGGTAGGCTATCTGACACAGTCATGTCTTTTGAAAAGCACTCAGGGGAATGGAAATGCCTGTTAGCCTAATTGCTGCCCTTACTACCAGGGAGTGAGTGCGGTACTAGGGAACACACTGTAACTCCCCAAGAGGCTGCTAAACTATAAAACTGGGTCCTAAGGGACATTTACAGGCCCTTGTTTCATTCATGCCTCTGCAGACAGAAAGTTGTGGACAACCTTTTAGACAGGGCCTCCAGTTGTGTGACTTGACTAGATGCCCTATGTGAGGGCTTTTGTAAATCTTTTAGGTGGCTACGTGTCCTCTGAAAGATGAAAGAAAGACTGGTCTTCTGAAATCTCCAACAGCTTCAACAAGCACCTCCAGCCACTGCACCCATGCTTAAGTTATTAAATAGCATCCTTTGCATTCCTCCTCAGGGCTGGTCCTTGGGAAATTTGAGAATAACACATAGTTTTTCTTTGCTTTCTTCCCTGTATTTTCCAGGCCTGCCTAACTCTCTCTGTGAGTCCTTTTCTTGCTCCATTTGCTTTCTCTGCTGTCTGCAGGCCTTGTTCTCTGGCAAGGCTAACATTTATGGAGCTCACACCACATTCCTGGAACTGCGCCAGACTCATTATCTGGAGCATTTTATTAATGCTCACAAGTCCCTGTGTTAGATACCACAAATATATTCATTTTATAGATGAGGAAGTTGAGTCCCAGTGAGCTTAATGTAGTTAGTGTTATATACTGATGCTATACTTTGAAACCAGCAGTCTGAATTGTAGCTGGCACCTTAACCTCTTCGTTATGCTGGCTGTTATTATTCTCTGACTTGATTCACCATGACATAATTAGGAAGTGCTTGATAAAAATATGTATTCTCGGTTGGGCACGGTGGCTCACACCCGTAATCCCAACACTTTGGGAGGCCAAGGCGGGTAGATCTTGAGGTCAGTAGTTTGAGACCAGCCTGGCTAACATGGAGAAACCCTGTCTCTACTAAAGATACAAAGAATCAGCTGGGCATGTTGGTGTGTTCCTGTAATCCCAGCTACTTGGGAGGCTGAAGGAGGAGAATCACTTGAACCCGAGTGGAAGAGGGTTTCAGTGAGCCGAGATCGTGCCATTGCACTCCAGCCTGGGTGACAGTGTGAGATCCATCTCAAAAAATATATGTATATAACATATGTATAAAAATATACATATGTAATGTATGTACAAAGTATGGATAAATATATGTATAAAATATAGATATAGACATATACAATTTATATATTTTATACATATATAATATACACATATAAAATATGTATTTTATATGTATATTTTACACACATAAAAATATTTTTATACATATATATTTATAAATATATATTTTATACATATATAAAATATATTTTGTACATATATACATATATATATATATATATATATATATATATATATATATATATTATTTTTTTTTTTCTGATCCCCTTACTGGAAATTCTCCTTCAGAGCTTCTGAGATCCAGAGGTTATTCTCCAAATGATCCCCAATGTTTGATAAATAGTGTTATTTGGGAAAGGTGACTCCTACTGAAAGATTAATGTAATGATTTTCAAGCATACGTAAATGTTTGGATCACTTCCATGAGCTTTAAATGTTCAAGCTTTCCACAGACTGATTCAATCAGGCCCTGGTAGTAGGGCCTGGGTGTTGGTATTTTCCTAAAACTGTCTAAGGGATTCTGATATGTAGTCAGGGTTCAGAACCACTGAATTAAGAGATAAAGGTATAGGCACTGCCCTTTGCAAGGAGACAACACTGAATAATGATTAGGAACATTTTTTGGAGTCAGATGGGCTTGCTTTTGGATGTAGTCCTGCTGTTCTTAGTTGGGCAAGTCATGTAGTTTCTGTGTGCCTAATTTTTTCTCAGTTATCAAGTGGAAATAGCAATAACTACCTGATAAAATTGTTCTGAGGAGTGAATATTATACAATACACTGTTGTTTGGAAAATATCTAGCATTCTACTTCCTAGATAAGTGTTCAATGAAGGGCAGTTATTTTATTTTATAAAAGGTAGTTGAAATGTGAAAAGCCTTCAATTCTTAGATAAACTTATAGCTGTGAAATAGCATTATAGACAAGCAGGGGAGAGCTTTTGCGATTTTTGTAACAACCCTCAAATTATAAAGGAAAACACTCTCATCCGCATTTGTAAGTCTGACATACACCCTTCAACATCTGCCTGTATAAAGTTATAATTGCTGTTTTCTAGACATAGATGCTGTGATTCTTGAAATGCTAAATATCATGGTTTAAACGTGACAATGACATTCATTACAACTACATTTACTGAAAAATTTAATGCCATATAACAAGCCAGAGAGAAATCAGAAAGTTGAGGCAAAGAAAATATATACAAAATGTTGCAACAACAGGACTGAAAAAGGGAAAGAGATTTTTCTCTATTTTCCCTACCTTGTTAACATTATCTTCCTTGTTCAGCAGGCCAAGAGTGAGGTTAATATCCCCAAACATCTCTAAAATGTACAGAAAAATAAGAATTAAAATATGTGCTGAAATGCTCTCCTGTTAATTATTTTATAATCAACACAGAGAGTTCATTCATTCATCTATCCTCTATCTTTTTCTCTCTCTCCATTGACGGCTAGCTCTTTCATGGCAGGAAATGTTTTATTCATGTCCATGACACAATTGAAAATAGCAGATGCTCAGTTATTATTATTTTTTTTTTTGAAACCCGAATTAAATGTGAAAGGGAAGACAAAAGATGCTGGATTTCTATTTATCCCTCCAGGCAAATGGGCATTGCCTTAGAAATTCTCTCTTGCAGGATTTCAGCTCTAAGAGTCACTGAGCTGAATTTCTCACTTCTGACTTGAGCATTAGAAGGCCAGGGTGCAATATAGCTGTTTGGTTTTCACTTGTCTTCCCCTCAGTACCGCTCTCATCCCTTTTTTCCACACTCTCTTCAACTCCATCTATTCTCCTGTGCCTGCCAACTCCCTCTTTTGGTTCCATGCTCACGAAGGACTCCTGTTTTCTGATAATGACCTAAATGTGTTTGATTTGCATTTTCTAGGAATATATGTTTTTGAATAAAGCACTTTAGAAAACTGGAAAAAAATTGAGTCAAAGGAATTGAGCAACTTCAAGCTACATGGCAAGTTGGTAAGAGAAATGCTTGCGGAGATGGATTTCTCATGAACCTCCAAGCCAAACAACATACTGCTTTAGAGCAATGTTTTTGGCAAAGCAGAAAGGCAGCCATACCTGGAAATTGGGGGAAATACTTCCAAAAGACTTTTCTAGTATTTAAAATTAAATAACAAATTGCCTTTCTTTGATATGTAGCCACTTTCTCCTCAGGTAGGCTATAAATTTTATAGCACAACCATCTTAGGCTTCTAGTCTATATTGGTCCTTCACAATCAGCATGATTTTATTATGTATTTAGCATATCATTTCATAAATCCTTTGAGGTGTACAGACCTTCCACAATGACATACCACCCCCAGCCATCATATATGCTTATAATTCCATGGACACAAAACACAGGGCAAAGCCTTGACTCCTAAGGATCTGATGATGCTTACCTATGGATTCCTTTGTACCGAGTGTCATGTCTTAGCTGTTTCAGGGTCTCTAAAAGATAGCACTTAAGTATTAGAAATAGTAAGGCTAAAAAATCAAAGAGGTAGGTTGACAAGTTTCTCGTATAAGGTTCACATAAGCCTCTCTAAATGAAAGTTCCTCCTCTGCTTGATTGGCACAATGATCTGGGAGCTTCCAGCGATGGGCTTGCTGTTGAGGTTGATGCTGTATTCTACCACTATGGCATTTTCTCGAGTCTGAGCTCCTGCTAACCAACAAAATGGCTGCATCTCACCAAATATTATCTCTTTGGTGACCAGAGTACTTGGAAAAGAAGTAATTAGACACAGGGATTCAAACCATTGTTGTAGACTGAAGGCGTTCCTCTCCCTAAACTTGGGTCCCTTGATTACAAATTCAGGAATGTTTTTCAGCAGTCATTTCACTGGCCTGATGTTGGGAAAGCATTTATGGTGATCTCGTTGATTGTTATACTTAGTGAAAGTCAGTAACATGAACTGAGCATGCTCTGTGGACTGGAATGCACTTCAGGGGCAGTTGGGTGGAATGTCCAACTGACGGCAGGAAAGTGAAGCCCTCTCTACCCCCCTCTCCATTAATTCGTCACTGGCATGTTCAGGATCTTGGCCTCACTCCTGGCTCAGGCTTTTTCTCTGTCTCCATGCTTTCTTTTTGTTCTCAAGCTTTTTTTTAATCCAGACCAATTTTCCATAATGTTTTCAACTTTTCTAGCATGAAATGAAATCCAATCTCCAACTCTAAATCTGGTCTCCAACTCTTAATCGAAATCTCCAACTCTAAATCTTCAATATATGTCCAAACTCTATGTGAATATGGAGGATGATAGAGAATGGGAAGGGGGTACTGCTAGTCTATAGGTCTAAATGTCAAAAGGGCTGAGATGGAGAGCTCATGACAATTTTCATCTGCTGCTGCTTTTTTGGCTTTCTTATCTTCATTGGTGAAGCTTATTCCAGATTCAAAGGCCAAGTGCTTCCAACTAAACCTTTGAATTCATCATTCTTTTCATAGACATTTTGGGCTGTATCAAAGAGGTCCTCAACATTTTCTGCTTCCCAAGTCAGCATCACTTTCACAGTTTTGTTTGCAATTGACTTATCATGGGATTTACTTAGTACCCTATTTAAAATGTGAATTTCCAGGCTCCACTTCAGATCCAATAAATTAGAATGAGGGGGCAGCAATCTATTTTAAATGTGTACCACTGTTGATTCTTATGTTCACTAACTTGAAAAGCACTGACCAAGATCCTTGCCCATTCCTGGTGGATCAGTAAATAGCAGTTAACTGAAGAGTGTTCGTTATGGTTGGGTAAGGAGCTCTTCCCCATTATCATGACTCGCTCACTGAAGAATAGGCCAAGATTGGTGAGTCAGGGAGGTACTGGGGTGATTAGAGGCAGCCTGAAATTCTTAACATAGGGACAAAAAGATGTTAGAAATTATGTGCTCTTAGAATCTTAAAGAACAATATATAGCAGAATCAATAATAAGAAAGCCATTCAGGCACATATACACCATGGAATACTATGCAGCCATAAGAAATCATGAGTTTGTGTCCTTTGTAGGGACATGGATGAATCTGGAAACCATCATTCTCAGCAAACTGACACAAGAACAGAAAATCAAACACCGCGTGTTCTTACTCATAGGCAGGTGTTGAACAATGAGAACCCAGGGACATAGGGAAGGGTGCATCACACACTGGGGTCTGTTGTGGGGGGCAAGGGAGGGATAGTGTGGGGAGGGTGGGGAGGTCAGGGAGGAATAACATGGGGAGAAATGCCAGATGTGGGTGATGGGGGGATGGAGGCAGCAAACCACATTGCTGTGTGTGTACCTGTGCAACAATCCTGCATGATCTGCACATGTACCCCAGAACCTAAAGTACAATAAAAAAAAAATAAAATAAAGAAAGCCATTTAGGTAATTGTTACAACCACTTTCTTAATGTTTTTGTGAATGGTGACAAATAATTTTTCTGTATATCTGTATGTAAAGATTTCCTTGATTTCATAGAGATTAGAGACGTTAAGAGATAATTGATTTATATTGACTTTGTAATTTATTCATTTCTGTAATCAAAACACCATTTTTTGCTAAAATCCTTTCAGACAAAGCAAATTCACTCATTGAAACCAATATTGCAGATAGCTTTAAAATCCCCAAATTCTCAAAACAGCTGTTTTGCTGTCATTTTATTCCATTTTGCACGGGCCTGCTTGTTGTGTCTTCCCATTATTTCTTCCTTTTCTCTTTACACGAGGCTAACACAATATGGGTTTGATTTCTCTAAGACTCTAGGAGGATCTTAAACACTAATTCTCAAAGTGAATAGTATGGGATGTGCCAACTAATTAAGTATTGTTTCTAGATATTTGTGAGGGAGCCTAAATCTAGCCTGCTAAGGAATGAGAGTGTTTCACTGCGTATGTGGCAGCCATCCCCTTTCAATATAACTTGTCAAATGAAGCTACCCAATCCCAGCCCTACTATGTTCCCATGTGATGTTATCAGACAAGAATATTAATAAGGCAGTAAAGGTAAAAATATAAAGCTCTAGAAGAATAGATACATAGAAATAATACAGAAGCATTATAAAAATGTAAATTTTATGGTTTTAATAGTTTTATATTTTTTGTTTTTTGAGACAGAGTATTGCTCTGTCACCCAGGCTGGAGTGCAGTGGCTCTGTCTCGGCTCACTGCAACTTCCGCCTCCCGGTTCAATAGATTCTCCTGTCTCAGTCTCCTTCCCGAGTAGCTGGGACTACCGGCACCTGCCACCACGCCTGGCTAATTTTTGTATTTTTAGTAGAGACAGGGTTTCACTATATTGGTCAGGCTAGCCTTGAACTCCTGACCTCAGGAGATCCGCCCGCCTCAGCCTCCCAAAGTGCTGGGAATATAGGTGTGAACTACCGTACTCAGCTGGGTTTTAACAGTTTTATTGCAGATAATTTTAATGTAGACTATATAATTTAAACGTTAAGGTTTATCCCTTTTGTTCTTCAAATGAAGTGTTAGATTTTTATAAAATATATTAAAAGGGAAATTAGGCTCAGTCTTGTTTGATTTGTCAGTTTCATGAGATAAGCCTAATCTCTTTATTATATAAAAGGGAAAGAAATATCCGCTGGCAATGTTATATAGAAGTAATTATGCCTGGCCAGGTGAGGTGGCTCACGCCTGTGGTCCCAGCACTTTGGGAGGCCAAGTGGGTAGATCACAAGTTCAGGAGATGGAGACCATCCTGGCCAACATGGTGAAACCCCACCTCTACTAAGGACACAAAAATTAGCTGGACGTGGTGGTGTGTGCCTGTAGTCGCAGCTACTCGGGAGGCTGAGGCAGGAGAGTCACTTGTACCTAGGGGGCAGTGCTTGCAGTAAGCCGAGATTGTGCCACTGCACTCCAGCCTGGCGACAGAGAGAGATTCCATCTCAAGGAAAAAAAAAGAAATAGAAAAAGAAAAAGTACTTATGCATTAGATACTAGTAGCCCCAATTTCCCATCTTTCCTTTTTTCCTTCCTCCTTCCTTTACTTTTTCCCTCTCCTGCTGTCTCTCCTGTCTTCTCTTCTCCCCTCTCCTGTTCCCTGGCCTCTCTTTTCTCTCCTGTTATTATTACTTTTTAATCTTTTCTCTTTGCTTTTCTATTTGTTGTAAATAAAACAACAGAATAATTTCCAGTAAAATTCACTTTAGCTGAATTCAGCACACGTTTACTGACTACTTAGTAGGCAAGAAGCCCATGATTGGATTCCTGGACAAATCATAATAAGCGAACCATGTCCTAATCTCAAGGAACTTACATTCTAGGGGAGAAGCCAGCTCACTGGTACAACAGATGGAAAAATGAGCCAGGACAGTGATCATTTATTTAATAGAGGAGTAAACAAAGAGCATGAAAGAGTTGTGAATTCTGTTTGCAAAGCATGATGATAGAACTTGGGTTAGTCCTTGAAAGCAGAGGTGAGTCCTCTTCATAGCATTCAGAAAAACTTGTCTTCTTCTCCAAGCAGAAGACTGCAGATCCTCTAATTAATTTTTTACTTCTTCAGCATGAGTACCGTGAGTAAATAATAGCATTTTATTGATTTTTAAATCTGATTTACCAAGATTTATTTTTTAAATTTTAATTTCTAGAATTTCAGTAGCTGTTTAGGTATAAATAGTTTTGGCCTCATGGTAATTGGGGCCTTTTGCCTTTTGGAGATCATTATACCTTGGGCAGAACTTTTAGGACTAGACTTTAACTGTCAGCTCTTGGACCTATAGGCTGTGTTAGTGAGAAATTAGATATCATTTTTTTTTTTTTGACCGAAGAACTCACTCTTTGTGGCAACTAAATAATTCAAAGCAGGATACTTTTATTATCTCAGCTTCTCATAATGAATGAGTTGGGTCTCATACTTGCCCAAGTAAATAATCTTAGAAGAAAAAGTTATTAATATTATATTTTTAAGGATTAAAATACAATTTCATTGCCTCTAAATGATTCTCTTACAATTTGAAATCTTTCTTTCACTTTTTTAAAAAAGAAACATGCTCCTGTTGTCTTCTGTTTACTTTTATAGGATTAAAAACACACTTTTCATGCTTTTGGTAGTTTCAGTGGCCTCTATATGTGCCACAAATGTGAATATTCTCATGTTACAGTTAGAGACTTTTAGAATACTAGAAATGATCAGTAAGTTTTATAAAAATAATTTGTTAGGTGAAACTGTTCAAAAACATTTAAATCAAAAAGTGATAGTAAAATTTTAGACAAAATTTAAAATAGTAAATAGTAAATTTTAATATCAATAGCATTCAAATATGTTAGGAATATTTGCTAGAAAAGAAGCAAATCAAAAGACACAACCTGGATCTAGGATTAAAAAAATATGTAATTTTCATTGTTGGCCTTAGTATTCATATATGTAATTCTTCACCTGCTTCTATGGTGCACAGAAATGAGTACAGAATTTTGGGAAGATAAACCCACTGCTCATTTCCACAGTTTGTACTTACTAAAAGAGGAAGTAAATATATCGATTAATATTATAGTTTTTTTTTTTTAACTAATAAGGTTATTTAATCCATCTGAGCCTTAGTTACATCATCTATAAGATGGTTGGTTGTATAGATTAAGTGAATAATGCAGGGAAAATACATAATTATACCAAAAACAGCCAAATGAGACCACATCATTCCAGCAACTTTCTGCTTATTGAGGTCTTAATATTATGATTTCTGATTTTAAGAAAATGCTTGTAAGCTTTGTAAAATGTTTAAACCAGAATATCTTAATATAGGGCTAATTTTAAGAGAAAGTGTCCTGTATGTAATGTGTAGTTTCTCTTACAGCTGATTTTTAAGGTTCTTTTTATCATTTATTTTAAGCTATTTGGTTATGTTGCAGCTGGGTGTAATTTTCTTCATGTTTCTTTTGTTTGAAATTTACTAAGTTGCTTGAATATATTATATTATAATTTTAAAAATCAAATTTGGAAATATTTTAGCCAGTGTGTTTCCAATATTATTTTCATCTCTTTGTCTCTCTTCTGCTTCATTTCATCAGGGACTCCAATAATACATATATTAGGCCACTTGAAGTTGACATAACTCGCTAATGCTCTGTTAAGTTTTAATCTCTTTTCGATTCTTTTGTATTTTATTTTGGATATTTCCTATTGCTTTGTCTCCAATATTTCTTTCAGCCTTGTCTAAACTGAAATACCATCTGGTGTATTTTTTTTTTTTTTTTCCTGAGATGGAGTCTCACTTCGTCACCCAGACTGGAGTGTGGTGGCACCATCTGGGCTCACTGCAGCCTATATTTCCTGGGTTGAAGTGATTCTCCTGCCTTAGCCTTCTGAGTAGCTGGGATTACAGGTGCCCACCACCATGCCTGGCTAATTTTTATATTTTAATAGATGTGGGGTTTCACTGCGTTGGCCATGTTGATCTCAAACTCCTGACCTCAAGTGATCCACCTGCCTCAGCCTCCCAAAGTGCTGGGATTACAGTGTGAGCCACTGTGCCCAGCCTGCACTTTTGATTTCACACACTTGTTTTCATTTCTAAAAGTTTTATTTGGGTCCCTTTTTATATATACCTTTTGTGTCTCTATCTAATTAGATCAAATTTTCCTCTAGCTTCTTTAGCATCTGTAATAGAGTTATAAAGACTATTTTGATGTTCTTGTCTATTAATTCTATCATCTGTATCATTTCTTAATATGCTTCTATTTTTTCTTATGATTATTGGTTGTATTTTCTGCTTTTTTGAATGCTTTCTCTCCATTAGATAGCAGATATTGTGAATTTTATTTTGTTGGGTGTTAGATACTCTTGAGCTTTGTTCTGTAATTCATTTGTTATTTTGAAACAATTTGATCTTTTCAAAGCTTACTTGTAAGTTTTGTAAAATGTAGGGACCAGAGAATCTTAATATAAGGATAATTTGATGAATTCTTCTGAGTTTATCTAATATACCATGAATTATAAAACTTTCCACTCTGGTTGGTTGAAAATATGGATTATTTCTAAACCTGTGTGAAGTTTGGAGATCATTGGTTCTATTCTTTTTGCATAGTTTGTTTCCCAGCTTCAGTTTTCCTCATATGCATACCCTAGTAGGTACTCAACAGAAGATTAGAGGGGAATACTCTGGAGATCTTCAGGGTTCTCTCTGTATGCACCTCTCTCCTGTCCAGTATTCTTCCAATTAAACTCTGTCCACTTTGCCATTTCCAGTCTCTCAGCTCCATCTCACCAACTCAAGGATACCTTCAGGATACTTCTGGATTCTCTTTCCTTTGCCGAAGCTGAGAAACTTTCTCCAGAAAGTGATCTTGGGCAATCACTGGGGATAACCTCATATTTTTTCTATCTCTCAGAGATCATTGTCTTGCATCAATGGTGTCAGTGTGTGAAAACTGGTATTTCTTAGATTATAAGTATTGGGTTGCTTTTTTTTTTTCCCCAGTTGTTTCAGTGGAAGGGTAAATTCAGTTCCTGTTACTTTAGCTTTGTCAGTATCAGAAGTCTGCCGAGATTCTTATATGTATTTATGCTGTTCAAGTCTTATGAACTTCTGCCACCTATTTTGCTCCCAGGAATAGTCGTGTATAAGTTAGGAATATGTTTCCCTTCCCTTCCCACCAAAACCCCAAATTATGAACCCTAAAACAGAAACAAACCCAGAAAGCACTACTAACAGTTGCTTAAATCTATAATGTTTTTATTTTCTTGTATAAAACTCACCTGGAGACAGGTAGCTAGGGCTAAAACAGCTCTTCAGCAATGTGTTATGGATCTATGCTCTTTTCTTTTTCTTTTTTACTGTTTTTAGCATGTGATTTGACCTTTAGTTACAAAATGACTGCTGCATACCCAGAGCTCATGTTTGTATTCCAGGGAAGAAGAAGGTAGAATACAAAACTGTCTTCATCTGAGAGTTTGCATTTTCAATTTGGAAAGAGAAGACATCCACAGTGAATTTCATTCACATGTTATTGGTGAGAACTTGGTCACGTAGCCACTCTTCACTGCAGTATAGATTGGGAAACCACGTATTTTAGCGGTTTCAATGCTTCTCAGTAGAGGAAGGTAAGGAAGAAAAGGGTTATAAATATCTTTCAAATAGAATGTCCATGGCATCTATTAGAATAATACTCCTTTCATGTTCCCAGCATTAAAGGATATGCAAGATTGCCAGAAACCTAAATCTGGAACTATGACTAAAGATCTGTGGGAGCCAGAAATAGCCACTTATTTCCCATATTTGATAACATTTTCTTCTGTTAGCCAGTCTTCCATGTATAAATCATGAACAGTGAATGAGAGTGGAGGCAGATGATAAAATTAGTTTAGGTTATACAAGATAAATTCAAACAAAGACTATACTTTATATCATTGTCCTAATTTATTAGCTTTACTCCGTGTTGAATTATTTTATTCAGAAGCTCTCAAAAGTATTAATTTCTTCAATTCTTATTTAAGCTTTTGTGCCACTTGATCAAAGATATACAGATGCATATATGCACACATACCTGTATGTGCATGCATACACATACACAATAACTTTGATGCTGTTTAGATAATAAAATTTTTGTTAACACATTTTATATTTTTAAAAAATCCTGGTGTAATCATATACAAGGAGAACCACACATAAGGCTAGAGGATTAAACAGATGTTTTAATGTGAGAAGCAAGATATCAAGGAATAGGCTCTAAGCATAATTATTAATAATAATCTTTAATGTGCTCTTTTCAGGCTTGGGCTGGTTAGCTGCAAGGCTTTTTTCTGTTTGAGGATTATAAGTGTGAGGCAAGAGATGAATTATTTGGGAAAATATAGAAGTTTAGAAAAAATGCAGTGAAATGAGAAAATTTGACGGCTGGTGATTGAAGACTTTGAGAGTCATATGTCTAAATGAGGTTGGATTTTATGTTTAAAATATAAAAATTATCGGACATATACACAATAGAGATAATTGTATAATGAATGACTGTATATGTTTACATCCTAGTTTTAATAATTATTGTTATTGCTCATCTTGTTTTATTCCTATCCCCATTTCCCTCATTTGTATATTATTTCAAAGCAAATGCCAGATATTATATAATTTCTTTCATAAATATTGTAGTTTTTTTTCCTGAAAGGTACTGTTTTGAAAGAGTACATCAAGAAAAAATAAAATCTAGTCAGAGCTCAATTTTCTTATAGCATCATTATATTTAGAGATTGTTTAAATAAAATCCAGTTATGACTCATCTATTGCAATTAGTTGATAGAGTTTTTTGTTTTTTGTTTTTGTTTTGTTTTGTTTTTTTTTTTTGAGTTTTGCTCTTGTTGCCCAGTTTGGACTGCAATGGCATGATCTCGGCTCACCACAAC
>NW_016107395.1:635414-636898 GCF_001604975.1 Cebus imitator
AGTCCTTGCCCATACCTATGTCCTGAATGGTATTGCCTAGGTTTTCTTCTAGAGTTTTTATGGTATTAGGCCTCATGTTTAAATCTAATCCATCTAGAGTTAATTTTTGTGTATAAGGTGTCAGGAAGGGATCCAGCTTCAGCTTTCTGCATATGGCTAGCCAGTTTTCCCAACACCATTTATTAAATAGGGAATCCTTTCCCCATTGCTTGTTTTTGTCAGGTTTGTCAAAGATCAGACGGTTGTAGTTGTGTGGTGTTGCCTCAGAGGCCTCTGTTCTGTTCCATTGGGCTATATCTCTGTTTTGGTACCAGTACCATGCTCTTTTGATTATAGTAGCCTTGTAATATGTTGTCCCATTTTCTAAGGTATCCAGTATACCATATGGCAAGATCAAAATAAAATAAGCTGATAAATTTCTCTCTGTATCTGCCTTCAAGTTTCAGTTGTTTCTAATACTGGGTAGATGTGTATTTTCAGAGAAACTTTTGAATATCTAAATTCCAATCTAAAGCAACAATAGTAAGAGTAAAAATTGCAGGTATTATAAGCTGGTTTATATTGAGATTTGGGGGAGGGGTGAAGTCATAAAGAGAGCAAGATTTTCGGGATCTTTAAAACATCCTACATCCAGTGTCTTTAGGGAACACTCTGATCCCCATTCCTTTGGCTTATACAGCATATGCTGTCATCTTCAAAGTGCTTTCATATACTTCATCTCATTAAAACCTCAGAAGGTAAAGCAGATCAGTCATTCTTAACGATGTTTTACTATTGTGGAAACCAAAGTTTCCAGAGGCCTGGCAAATTGTCCAAGTTCTCCTGACTTCAGGGATAATCCCCTCTTCTACTATCCTTCTTGAGGCCAGGAGGTGCTCATTGTGTGTTAGAACATGGGATTCTTGGGTGTTTAAGTCCTGTGGTTTTGTTGAACACTGTGGAGGAGAGCAGGAGCAAGATGCTTGTGTGGGCTTAAAGATGGAGATGAGAATTGAGTGAACATCATCCTGGAGACTGTGGGTGTCATGGCAGAGGCACCAGTGCAGAAAGGGGCAACTATTCCAGGAGGCAGGGGCTGTAGAGTGGGATTTTGTAAGAGTAGTATTCATAAGATATTGATAATAAAATAGAAAATATTAGTGTATGCAGTGAAAAAACCTAAAAACAGAAACGATGGTTCTCTAAAAAGTTCTTGATAGCATATAATCTAGAGGTGCTACTTTACTTTGTGTTTTGCTATCCTGTAAAAAAAAGCCTGTTCCTATTTTTAGACCCAGAATCTTGGCACAGCAATGAAAATTTCCCAGCATCCTCCTTCATATCTACTAAGCACTCACTGTTGGAGTGCTTTTGATGAAGTCCATTATCATTTTGGCAGTTCAACAAAGACTTCCAGGAGAGAAGCAGAGAGCAGGGTTTGGAACAAACACACCCTTGAGCTGTTTTCTATTATTCATACAGGCTACTCAGCACTAAATTCTTTC
>NW_016107395.1:638669-653875 GCF_001604975.1 Cebus imitator
TGAGGGAAGAAAATAATTAACAAGCAGCCAACCAATATTTCATTTAAACCTGTAAATACGTGTGATGTAGTACTGATAAGAGTGTATATTTTGTGTATTTAAAGTGGAGAGTTCTATGAATGTTAATTAAGTCTACTTGTTCCAGATCTGAGTTCAAGTCCTGGATATCGATGTTAACATTCTGTCTCATTGATCTATCTAATATTGATGTTGAAGTCTGGCATTTCTCCCCATGTTATCCCTCCTCAACTCCCTACCTCCTGCTGCCCCTCCCCTAGTTACCCTCCACAGACCCCAATGTGTGATGCTCCCCTCCCTGTGTCCATGCGTTCTCATTGTTCAACACCTGCCTATGAGTGAGAACATGCGGTGTTTGATTTTCTGTTCTTGTGTCAGTTTGCTGAGAATGATAGTTTCCAGGTTCATCCCTACAAAGGGCACGAACTCATCATTTTTTATGGCTGCATAGTATTCTATGGTGTATATGTGCCACATTTTCCCTGTCCAGTCTATCATTGATGGGCATTTGGATTGGTTCCAAGTCTTTGCTATTGTAAACAGTGCCACAATGAACATTTGTGTGCATGTGTCCTTATAATAGAATAATTTATAATCCTTTGGATATATACCCAGTAATGGAATTGCTGGGTCAAATGGAATTTCTATTTCTAGGTCCTTAGGAATCACCACACTGGCTTCTACAATGGTTGAACTAATTTACACTCCCACCAACAGTGTAAAAGTGTTCCTATTTCTCCACATCCTCTCCAGCATCTGTTGTCTCTAGATTTTTTAATGATCACCATTCTAACTGGTGTGAGATGGTATCTCAATGTAGTTTTGATTTGCATTTCTCTAATGACCAGTGATGATGAGCATTTTTTCATAAGTTTGCTGGCCTCATATATGTTTTTTTTTTCTGTGATGGACAGAATGTTTGATATTGCAAAGATGAGAAAGAAGAAAATTAAATAGAAATAACACTCACTATGAATGACTCTTATGTAGGACAGTTCTCCAGGTGTCCTTGGACCAACCCATGTCTCCCCACTTTCTTGCTTATAGTTCTCAAAAATAACTGCAGAATGTGCTGAAGATATAAGATCCTGAGATAAGGAGAAGCTGGCCAGATAAGCCTTGTCTCTGTTCCAGTCTCTTCCTGGAAACATGATACCCTTCTATAATTTAGCCCAGAGAGCTCCATGACCTTGGTGTATAAAACCTGGGACAGTCTGGTTTTTGGGGTCAGTTATCTGTGGTATAATTGGGGCATGTGCAGTTGAGAATCCATCTGTTGTGGGCAGCTCTTCTGAGCCTTGGGGAAATCCTAGGCTTCTGTTTTCTTTTGCAGTCTATCTGTAAGTAATAAAGTGACTTTATGTAACTTGTTACATGTGAGGGTATTCTGTCTACCAGCCTCAGTCAAATCTTCAAGCAGTACGCAGTGAACCTGTTTCACACTTCAAAAAACTCCCAATAATGAAGGTTGAGACCCAGAGGCTGTGAGTCATACTTGGTTACCAGAATGTTTTGTGCTTTAACTTTTCTCCTAAAATTTATGGCCAATTTTTAAAGTCATATTCTAGACCCAAAAATGTTGTGTACAAGACAACGCTGGAAATCTCGATGACATACAACACATATTTGCCTTTCTTGTTCATGTGTTTGCAGGTCAGCTGGGGTGATTGCTTGCAGGTCAGGGTTCAGTTCTGTCCATGTGTCTCTCATTGTGTGAGCAGAGGTGACACATTTAAAACCCTGGTTAGACTTGGAATACGAAGTATAGTCAATGACTTTCTTAGTGGGGCAGGGTATTATATTCTGCCTCAAGAAAGTGGGTATATAATTTTATTACAGGGATAGAATGAATTCAAAACAGTAATGAAATCTATCATAGCAATATTTTAAGATGATTATTTTCACACAAAGTTGGGGAATTTTACATAAAAATTGTGATTTTTTAAAAGTTCTTTGTAGATTCTGGTTATTAACCCTTTGTCAAATGGGTAGATTGCAAAAATTTTTTCCCATTCTGTTGGTTGCTGGTTTACTCTAATGATGGTTTATTTTGGTGTGCAGAAGCTCTTAAGTTTAATTAGATCCCATTTGTCTATTTTGGTTTTTGTTGCCATTGCTTTTGGTATTTCAGTCATGAAGTCCTTGCCTATCCCTGTGTCCTTAATGGTATTACCTAGGTTTTCTTCTGGGGTTTTTATGGTGTTAGGTCTTATGTTTAAATCTTTAATCCATCTGGAGTCAAATTTACAAGAAAAAAAACAACCCCATCAAAAAGTGGGCAAAGGATATGAACAGATACTTTTCAAAAGAAGACATTTATGCAGCTGACAAACATATGAAAAAATGCTCATCATCACTGGTCATTAGAGAAATGCAAATCAACACTACATGGAGATACAATCTCACACCAGTTAGAATGGCAGTCATTAAAAAATCAGGAGACAGCTGATGCTGGAGAGGATGTGGAGAAACAGGAATACTTTTACACTGTTGGCGAGAATGTAAATTAGTTCAACCATTGTGGAAGACAGTGTGATGATTCCTCAAGGATCTAGAAATAGAAATATCATTTGACCTAGCAATCCCATCACTGGGCATATACCCAAAAGATGATAAAACATTCAATTATAAAGACGAGGCACATGTATGTTTATTGTGGCACTGTTTACAATAGCTTAGACTTGGAACCAACCCAAATGCCCATCAGTGATAGACTGGATAAAGAAAATGTTGCACATATACACCATGGAATACTATGCAGCCATAAAAAAGGATGGGTTCATGTCCTTTGCAGGGACATGGCTGAACCTGGAAACCATCATTCTTAGCAAACTGACACAAGAACAGAAAACCAAAAGCTGCATGTTCTCACTTATCAGTGGGTGTTGAGCAATGAGAACACATAGACACAGGAAGGGGAACATCACACAAAAGGGCCTGTTGAGGGGTAGTGGCACTAGGGGAGAAACAGCAGAGGGTGGGGGGATTGGGGAGGAATAACATTAGGAGAAATACCTAATGTAGATGATGGGAGGATGGATGCAGCAAACTGCCATGGCACGTGCATGCCTATGTAACAAACCTGCAGAATCCGCACATGTACCCCAGAACTTAAAGTATAATTTTAAAAAATGAGAATTTAAAAATCTTCTGAAAAATTGGAAGATTTGTCAGCTCTGATCTTATATTCTTCTGCTGGCAAAAACTAGGTGGACCCGAGTACAGTTTTCTCCCTTCTGGCATGATATGCTCTTTTGTTTCTCTAGAACCCCCACCACCCTTGATTGCCATTTGCCAGCTCTATTTAATCATCATTACCATCCTGGCTTCTGAAGGCAACTCAGTTTGTGACCTATTGTATAGCAGATGGGTTAGAATGCACAAAAAATACATCAAAACTCTACTGAAAAGTGTTAAGGGACTGAAAAAAGGGGCAGATACATTGCCATTGAAAAACTCTGTGACAGAGATTATTTTTGGTTAGTGGCAAGTCATTAGGATAGAAAAGGAGACTAGCTTATAGCAATATTTATTAAAGAGAGAAAACTGGAGCTAAGTTTTCAAGTATGGGTAAAAGTCTGATAGACATATAACCACAAAGGACCTATTCTAAGCAGTGGACTGCAGCCACTAAAGAATATAGGAAATAGAAGCATGCCCTGAGTGTTAGTAAATGGCAATAATAAGAAAAACTAGGAAGATTTAAAAACTTTATAAACTTTAAATGGGACTTTTAATTTCATAGTTGTTTAATTGTATATTATGGCTGGTTATTTCAATATTTCAAGGACTCTTAGGGAACACTTCTAGGATTAATTCTTCGAAAAATTTTCCTAAACCATATATAAGAACAATATTCAATCTTTTGTAGATTTTGCAACCTGTAGGATTAAAAAGAAAAGAGAAACATGCATCACAACCTAATTCCTTGTCCCTATGGTTTAGGGTATAAGGAGGTATATTCATCAGCTATTGCCACAAAATTGTTGATAATAATTCATCTCAAAACTCAGTGGCTTGAAACAATAGTATTTATTTTCACAGATCTGTAGATGGACCAAAGTGGCTGCACTGAGAGTGGTGTGGATGGAAGGATGGTTCTGGTGGTCATGGCTGTGTTCACTCATGTGCCTATAACTCACTGGGCTCACCTGGTGCAAGCAGGGTGGATTCAATTCATGCGTTTTTCATCGTCTCTGTGGACCAGTGAGTCTTTCTCATGGTGCTGGTGCTCAATTACATGATTGGAATTGCCCTGTTTTACAAGTCCGATCATGCAAATGCTCTTCAAGCCACTGTTTACATAATGCCTATTAATATCCCATTGGCCAAAGTAAGTCACATGGTTGGAACTAGAATTGAGATATGAGGGGTAACTCTTTCCACAGTGACAGGTGCCCATGAAGTTACATGGCATCTACATAGGAAGCAGTGAAGAGTTGGGAGATTTAATGCAACCTACCATTAAGGCCAGATCACATGCTTATTCAACGTATGCACTATAGTGCACAAGGCTGAAAAGATAAATGGATCAATGGTTTTGTAACAATCAGACCTCAATTCACATCTTGGCTCTGCTATTGATTTGATCAGTTTTGTGAGCCCTAAAATGAGGATTTTAGCAATATCTACTTTTTGTGATTGCATGAAGTGTTTAGAACCTAGCAGGCACTTAACAAATGGTATGTCACTTCCTCTGCAAACATTTTTTTCTTTCAATTATCTTTTCATCTTTCTTTATGGGGTTGTTCTTTATTTATCAGGCTCATTTAATAATCTCTGTCTTTGAATAAATCATCACCTAACATTATTTGGTGACATGAATCAAATACCTAGGACTCTGTAAATTCTACCTGAGAGGTACAGATGAACATATTCTAAGGCTATCATGCCTCCCTAGGAAATTAGTTCCTTCAATTATCTTTCAAAACCTGCATGTTGAAACTCTCCTAGTATAAAAACTTTTGTCAGAAAATGAGTCTAAACTAAGTTCAGATAGATTTGTGATTTCTAATGGAAGTCGTACAAGTCTAAAAGTAAACATGAACCACAGACAAACCACAGCATTCTCTGAACTTGCAGCTGATTGAAGTCTAAAATATCAGAGAGATGCTGCGCCCTGAGAGTACAGAGGGCATGTGTTTAAAACTAAACTGACATTACAAAACTGGATGGAAACAAATTTGTTGTCAAGGGATGCAACAAATTCCCCCCAAACAAAAAAAATCAGGAATAATTTACATTGCAAAAGAATATAGGTTTTGGTTATAAAAGGATGACAATTTGTATAGATGAGGCACAATGGAAGGATGCAACCAAATGAAAGTTCCACTCAAAGTGAAACAAATAATTATGGGAATAAATATACTCTCTATTGGATTCAATAGGACTATTTAACATATTTTTCTTTCCTAGAGCATCTCAATTTTTATTTATTTTCTGCAAGTTGAGTGAGAGTGATATAATCACTCTTAAGTCAGATATAAAAATAAACCATGACATTTTGTCCAAGCTTATCAGCAATTGAAGTGCATTTATGAGCATGGAATAGAGGTCATCCAGCTTTGAAGATATTATGTGCATCATCTGGATAAAGTCAGTGCTAGTTCCTAGTGACTGTTTCTGCAATGTCAAAGTTAAACTGAAAGATGAGAATAAATCTCTAGCAACAGTCGTTTGAAAAGGGTTGCTATTAACTAATGTGCATATGCAATATTAAATCAAGTTGAAAGCTATGGAATAGGGAAAATGTACTTGGATATAGAAGGCTATTTTAGTCTTCACTGTATAAATTCTTAATTGATTGGTTTTGAACAAGTTACCAATGGAAGTATCTGTCTTAGCAGTTCTACAAAATTATTTTGAGTATCAAATGAATGAAGTAATATCTAACAAGAAAGTATTTTTTTTAAATGTTAAAGTTCTATACATATTTCTTTTAGTTGTTGTGAAAGTTATTATGGTGGAGTGCTCTTACATTTTCAGAACCCTTTGGACTTGGAGGTTCCTTCGCTTTATAGAGTATTTTTCAAGCCAAACAAATGCCATGTTTTAAAAGTATTGTTGAGATTAGGTAGCATTTACCAAGTGTTTTAGAAGTATTCATCCTTTTGTGACCTAATTGCAGTTTCACAAACAAACAATGAAACAAGGATACTAGTAACAGTGGTATTTATAAAATGAAAATATTTTAATGATCTTAATTGTGCAATAATAAGAATATAATTGAATAAGTTATGGCATGTCCATAACACAGGCATTGTGATAATTTTAAAAAATGCATTACATGAGCATAGTGTACCTGTATGGTACAGGTGCTAACTTATCAGATAGGATTCTGACCATTATGCTGGAGTAGAGATCTGGAACCCTCTGGCAGCATCAGAAATATTCCTCTAGTTGTTGAAATGTAAGGAAGTCCAGGAGTGGAGCTGAGGCAAGTTTCCTAGGCGCAAATGAGCAGACTTGGGGCAACAACCATTTCTGACCACTGTGGAAATATTTCAATATTTTGGAAACCAGAAGGGTTGTATTGTGCCTTCCAGCTGAACTCAAAAGAATAGAAATACAAAACTACATTTGTAGTATTATCCCATTAAATTGTATTTACACATAGGAAAAATACTGAAGATAACACTCCTATATTTTCTTCTGTATTTTTGCCCGTATTTTCTATAATGAGAAGTTTTGTGACACTTTGGTTATTTCTAGTTTTTCACTATTACAGCCCAGAAATGATATGGACTTTTTCTCATGCCTGCAGGCAAAAGGTACAGGAATTTCTCCTAGTTATACCCTTATAAGTGGAATTGCTAAGTTGTAGTGTATATGACTACTTAACTGTACAGTATAATACTACAGTATGTTCCAAAGTGTTTGTGATAATTATACTCCATCAGGAGTATATAAACAGACCCAGTAGTAGCTATCCTCTTATGTTTGGTATTGTCTGATTTAATTTATCCTAATAATATGAGAGTACATTTATTTTTCATTGTGATTTGATTTGCATTTTCTTGGATATTTATTGAAATTTTTTTCTATATTATGAAGGGCTGTATTAGTCTATTCTCATACTGCTGTAAATATACTACCTGAGACTGGGTAATTTATAAACAAAAGATATTTAATTTACTCATAGTTCCACATGACTGTGGAGGCCTCAGGAAAATTACAGTTATGGAAGAAGGTGAAGAGGAATCGGGTACATTCTTCACAAGGAGAAGCAAATGAAGGAGAAACTTGCCAAACACTTATAAAACCATCAGATTTCATGAGAATTCAGTCACTATCATGAGAACAGCATGGGGGAAAACTCCCCCATGATTCAATCACCTTCCACCAGGTTCCTTCCTCAATACCTGCGGATTATTATACAATTCAAGATGAAATTTGGGTGTGGACACAAAGCCATATCATATCAAGGGCCTATTCATTTCTCTTGATCATTTTCATATTTGATTGTTTGCTATTTCTTTATTTGTAGGAAATCTTTACACATCCCTGATACTATATTATTGTCGGTTATTTGCTTAGAGATAAATTTTCCTGGTTTATAGCTTGTCTTGATAATTATTTTTTAGGTGTCTTGTTGAACAAAATTTTCAAAGTGAATTAATCCATTTTGCTTCATGGTCAGCACTCTGTGTATCTTGTGTAATCTTCCCTCACCTCAAGAGCAAAAAGATATTCACCTTATGTTTTCCGAGGGTTTTAAAGTTTTGTTTTTAACATCTATGTTCTTAATCCAACTATAGTTGATTGTTGAATATGGTAGAAGTAGAGATCAAATTTCATTTTTTCTACAAGAATGATATTTTTTTCCAGCAGCATTAATTAAATAGGCTCTTCCTTTCCCAACAACCTGCCACTTGACTTTTGCCGTTTATTAAAGTTCCATATACGTGTGAATCTCTCTGAGGCTCTCTGTTCTGTTGCATCTGTATATTGGAGTTTCTTGGTATTACATTTATGTAATACCATCTTAATTACTACAGCTGCATAAAAACAGCTTTATGTCTAGTAGCGCAGCTGCCCTTCACTAGTCTTAGCTATTCTTAACCCTTTGTTCTGTTTGCTTTTTAGAATCTACTTATTAAGTTCTCTGTCATTTCCTCAACAAGCCTGTAGGAATATTTATTTGAATTGCATTAGATCTTTACATCAATTTGAAGAGAACTGCTATTTTTGTAATATTTCCTTTCTATTCATCCATGAACATGGGATGGCATCTCCATTTACTTAGGTCTTTAGAAATGCCCTTCAGCAAAGTTATGTAATTTTCTATGTACCAGCCTTGCACATAATTTGTTTTATTTCATCCTGAGTACTTTATAAGTTTTGTTACTATTGTAAATTTTAAAAATTATGTTTTCTAGTTCCTTGTTGCTGTGATGTACCAATTTTTATATTATTATATAATTTATCTTCTTATACTTCTATTATTTTAAATATTTTCTTTTAAAGACTTTTTAGTGTTTTATGTAGAAATCATATGAACTTCAGATAATGACAGCTCTTGAATTATACTGACTAGGACTTCCAGTACAATGTTAAAAGAAGTGGAGATAGTAGGCATTTCTGTCTTTATAGCAACTCTTTCAATGTCTCCTCACATAAAGTCATGCTTGTTGTAGGTTTAAAATAATAGTTATCTTTCCATTTCTAGTTTTCTAGGAGCTAGAGCTTTATTGTGAATGGGTTTTGGATTTAATAAAATACTGATCTCAATTTACTCATATAGACAGAAATGGTATTTATAGATTTCTTATATTAACAGCAAATGTAATTTTGGAATAAACAATTTGGGAATGATACATTTTCATACACTTTTGAGTAAGGCTTACCAGTATTTTCATTATAATTTTACATCCATATTTATCATGGATATGATGACCTTGCAATTTTTCTATTATGTGCTGTATCTTGCCTTCTCTTATTGTTAAAGACTAGACAAGTGAATTGAAGTCTGTTTCCTCTAATACTATTTTCTGGAAGAATTGTTTAGCTTTCAGGGGTTCCCAACTCCCCAGACCATGAACCTGTTAGGAGGAGGTGAGCCCGGGGTGAGAAGGATTATGCCTGAGCTCTACCTCCTGTCAGATCAGTGGAGGCATTAGATTTTCATAGGAGCGGGTGCCCTACTGTTAACCATGCATGGAGGAATCTAGGTTGTGCCATGAGATCTATGTTGTGCCCTCCTTATGTGAATCTAATGCCTGATGACCTGAGGTAGAACAATTTCATCCCCAAACAATCCCCTCATCCCCTCCATTCTTTCCCTCCCTGCCCCACGCTGTGAAAAATTGTCTACCATGAAACTGGTCTCTGGTTCCAAAAAGATAGGGGACCACTGGTTTAGAACAAACTGTATGATCACCTAGACCTGCTGTTTCCTCTGTAAGAATTAAAAAATTATTACTTCACATCCTTTACTAGTTAGAGGAATGTGCAATCTTTCTACATCTCCTTTAGTCAGTTTTGTTATATTTATTAACTATTCCTAAGATTTCAAATTTTTTAGCATTCAATTGTATTCCCTCATTTTATTTTCCGTCTCTGCAGTATTTACAGTTATGCTCCATTTTTCACTTAAAATATTATTCCTTGTCTCTGTTTTCCCTCCATAACCAATCACACCAAAAAAATTGTCTACTTAATTAGAATTGCGAATTTGGTTTGATTGCTTCCATTATATATTTTTAAAATTTCATTTGTATTTTCTCTCATCTTTATGATCTTCTTACTTCTTTTAGATTTATTCTGTTTTTTAGCTCTTTAATCTCTAGCCTTAAAGGTATACAATCTAAAAGTATAATTCTAATAAATGAAGCACAACTGTCACTGCCTCTCAGAAATTTTGATAATATCAGCTTTGATTATTATTCATTTCTAAGTATTTAAAAATTTTTATTATGGTGTCTTTCTTGACCTAAGAGGTATTTAAAACATATTTTAAAAGATTTTCTAATATGCAGGTGACATTATAAATGATAAAGATTTTCTAATTTATCATTTTTGTTATCAGCTCCTATCTGAAAGGTATTATGTTTGGAGAACACAGTTTCTATTGGATCGATTTGCCAAAATTTTTTGGGAACTGATATGTTTCAACAGATGGTCAAATTTTGTAAATGTTTTATGCATGGTTTCAAAAAATCTGTACTCTAGTTGAGTGCACACTTCTGTATTTGTGAGGAGGGACAAACCTTTCATGCCAGATTGCCATGAGGGCTTAGTTCCCTTCCTCCTTTTCCCTTTGAGTGGCTATGTAGGGAACTGTACTTTTAACATATCAGGGAATGGATAATCATAAGATCTCTGATTGCTGTCGGTAGCGTTGGTATGCAAATACCCTAGCTGAACTCCGGAATCTCTTCAAGATTACTTTCTGGACTGCGAGTCACATAACGCTATGTTCATGACAATAGTTTAATTGTGTTCAAATCATCTACAACTCTTCTAAATTGTTTTCTGCCTCACCTGTCAGCAGTTGTGAGATATATTAAAATTGTCCGCTATGAATATGATTTACTAAATTCCCCCTACAAGTTATCGGGGGAATTTATTTATATTATTTATATTAAGGTTACTTTATTTGATGCATACATGTTTTAAAGTGCTATATTTTCCTGGTGAATTGAACAGTATATAATTATAACTCATCTCCATGATAATTTTTTAAAAAATTAACTATATGATATATATTTGCATGACAGACTTTTCTATTCTTTTAAGATTTTTTTTTAAGAAAATTATGGGGTGCAAAGTAATAATGTTAAATGGATACATTAAATAGCGATAAAGTCAGGGCTTTAACTGATTACCTGAATAATGTACATGGTACTCATTAAGTAATTTTCCCTCATCCTGAAATCATGTCTTTTGCTAGAAAACAGAGTATCAACATCTGTCCAATTCCCCTTCGTTTCTTTTCCACCTGCCCCCATCATTCACAGATTTTTTTTTGTTATGTCTTCTTAAGGGTTATTTGATATATGTAATTTTTTTGGTATTGATTTCTTTATTTTTAACAATAAAGTTTATGTAAGTTTGTTTGATTACCCTTAATGTCTCTTACAGAATCTCCTGTTTGTCTTCTATTAATAATTTGTCTTCTCTTACAGAATCTCCTGTGTTTGTCTTCTATTAATAATTTGAGTACTTCTTCCAAGACTGTCTAATAAGGGACTTTTTGTGACGTATCTTCTAAGGCCATTTATATCTAGGAATACTTTTATTAAACTCTTACATTTGAGTGACAGTTTGTCAGGGTATACAATTTAAGGTTTAAGTTCTTTTCTGTTGACATTTTAAAACTCTTATTTCATTGTCTTTTTGCACCCACTGACACTGTTTGAGAGTCTGATTAAAACAGATTCTTTTTCCTTTGTAGGGAATTGGCTCTTTCTTCCCAGAAGCTTTATTTTTTATATTCTTTTTCTTGAGTTGGGGCAGGGGGGATGAAGTTTTGCTCTTATCCCTGCTAGAGTGCAATGGCCCATTCTCAACTCACCGAAACCTCTGCTTTCTGGGTTCAAGCGATTCTCCTGCCTCAGCTTTCTGAGTAGCTGGGATTACAGGTGCATACCACCACACCCAGCTAATTTTTGTATGTTTCGTGGAAACAGGTTTTCACCATGTTGGCCAGGCTGGTCTCGAACTTCTAACCTCAGGTGATCCGTTCGCCTTGGCCTCCCAAAGTGCTGGAATTAAGAGCATGAGCCTGCGTGCCCCGCCTATTTTTTATATTCTTAACATTTACTATACTACGTCTCTCCTGTAGGATATTCTCTATATTCCTTCAATATGACATTATTTATCTTACTTGACTCTGAAGGATAATAACAATTATTTTCTAAGTATGTCCTCCACATTATTTTTATATTTGTCTGCTTCTGGAAGTTTTATTATCCAGATGCTGGCAATTGTAATCTTATTTTCATTTTTCTTAAACTTTCTTTTTATATTTTTGCATTACTCTCTTCCTTCTATTCCATCTAGGAACCTTTCTAAAATTGCTAGAAAGAATTCATTAATTCTTTCTTCAAGTGTATTCATTTTAGTATTTGTCTTATTGATTGTGTTTTTTTAAATTTAACTTTTTCTGTTCTAATATTTCTAATTTTAATTATTAATTTAAAAAGTTCATTATTTTTATTTCCTACTCATTTCTTAATTTCATTTTCTATATTTATTATACTTATTTAAAAATTCCTGGGCTGTTATTATATTTATTTCATTTCCAATGATGTATGTTGTTCAATTTTTTGGGAAGAAGTTGTAATCCTTAAATTTCTTATTCCTTTGGGTTGTGAATTTATATTCCTCCAAAGTGTTAGCACTTTTCTCTGATACTGTGTACTAAGCATGGTTAGAATCCAGTGAGCTCAGTGAGAAAGAGGTGAGCTGTAGCCTAGAAAGTTGACAAAAAACATTTGGGCAGTTCTTTACTTTTTTATTTTGTTGGGATTTCTATTTGTTTTGAAGAGCAGAAATTATATGTTATTTTAGAAGAAAAAAGGTCATTGTCTTCAAAATTTCTTCACTTATTTTATGCTTAAAAATATTTGTCACCCTTAGAAAATTTCCAATATTTTTTAAAGTTATAATGAAAAATATATTTAATCTTTTTTTTTGTCTCCACAGGGTTTAATAAACCATATCTATCCACAGTGTCTGAGAAAAACAGAAGAAATTCTGATGTAAGTTATGTTCTTTTTATAACTACATGAAAATAAATATGTAAAAGTAACTGTGGTTTCTATTCTATTTATGAGAGTGTAGAATTTACTAACTGAGGTTATAATTTGAACTGAGGTTTCATTAAGGGGAAAAGTATTTTGTCTTTTATGTTCTGAAATAGACTTCTTGATAAAGAAAAATTGTGCTTAAAGATTATTATTATTTTTTCTTTCTTTTTAAATTTTACTTTAGGTTCTGGGGTACATGTGCAGATCATGCAGGATTGTTACATAGGTATACACATGCCATGGTGGTTTACTGCCTCCATCCCCCTGTCACCTACATTAGGTATTTCTCCTAATGTTATCCCTCCCCAATCTCCTTACTCCCCTGCTATCCCTCCTAGCCCCCCACCCCCCAACAGACCCCAGTGTGTGATGTTCCCCTCCCTGTGTCCATGGGTTCTTATTGTTCAAAACCCACTTATGAGTAAGAACATATGGTGTTTGGTTTTCTGTTCTTGTGTCAGTTTGCTGAGAATGATGGTTTCCAGGTTCATCCATGTCCCTACAAAGGACATGAACTCATCCTTTTTTATGGCTGCATAGTATTCCATAGTGTATATGTGCCACATTTTCTTTATCCAGTCTATCATTGATGGGCATGGTTCCAAGTCTTTGCTATTGTAAACAGTGCTGCAGTGAACATATGTGTGCATGTGTCTTTATGATAGATTGATTTATAATCCTTTGAGTATATACCCAGTAATGGGATTGCTGGGTCAAATGATATATCTATTTCTAGATCCTTGAGGAATTGCCACACTGTCTTCCACAATGGTTGAATTAATTTACACTCCCACCAACAGTGTAAAAGCATTCCTATTTCTCCACATCTTCTCCAGCATCTGTTGTCTCCTAATTTTTTCATGATCGCCATTCTAAGTGGTGTGAGATGATATCTCAATGTGGTTTTGATTTGTATTTCTCTAATGACCAGACATGATGAGCATGTTTTCATATGATTTTTGGCCGCATAAATGTCTTCTTTTGAAAAATGTCTGTTCATATCTTTCACCCACTTTTTGATGATTTTTTTTTTCTTGTGTATTTGTTTTAGTTCTTTGTAAATTCTGAATATTAGCCCTTTGTTAAATGGGTAGCCTCCTATATTGGGTGCATGTATATTTAGAGTAGCCAAATATTGGTTACCTCTTACTTTCTAAACATGTAGTGGAGAGAGAGAAAAAAATATATGACTTCTCTGCATATTCATTCATAAAACATAGTCAAAACATATTAAGTGAAAAAATAGTCACAGAACAATATATCATAGTGTGATCTAGTTTATATTAAAAAGTATATGCTAAACACTATAGTGAAAATAATTTAACTATCTGTAGTTTATAAGAATGTTTTTCCTTAAGATCATTGCATAAATTGTTCAAATTTGACGTATAGTATTATACCATTCTTGTACAATGAAGTTGGAGAGTATTTAAAAAAAAATTTTTTTTTTAAGTTGATACAATACTTTTGGGTTTACAGGTGGTTTTTGGTTACATGAATAAGTTCTTTAGTGATGATTTCTGAAATTTTAGTGCACCAGCACCTGAGCAGTGTACACTGGACCCAATATAGAGTCTTTTATTCCTCACTCCCCTCCCGATCTTCCCCCCACCAAGTCCCCAAAGTCTATTATACTATTATTATGCCTTTGCATCCTCAGAGCTTAGCTCTCACTTATAAGTGAGAACATATGATATTTGGTTTTCCATTCCTAAGTTACTTCACTTAGAATAATGGCCTCTAGCTCCATCCATGTTGCTGCAAAAGACATTACTTTGTTCCTTTTTTATGGTTGAGTAATGTTCTCTGGTGTACATATACCACATTTGCTTTATCTGCTCATTGGTTGATGGGAACTTAGGTTGGTTACATATTTTTGCAATTGCAAATTGTCCTTCTATAAACATGCATGTGCATGTGCCTTTTTCATATAATGACTTCTTTTATTTCTTTTCCCCCAAAGGGTTTATTTATTTATTTCAATTCTTTTTTTTAAAATTTTTATTGCATTTTAGGTTTTGGGGTACATGTGAAGAACATGCAAGATTGTTGCATAAGTATACACGTGGCAGTGTGATTTGCTGCCTTCCTCCCCCTCACCTATATCTGGCATTTCTCTCCATGCCATCGCCCCACCCCCCACCCCCCGCTGCCCCTCCCCTATTTCCCCCCAACAGACCCCAGTGTGTAGTGCTCCCCTCCCTGTGTCCATGTATTCTCATTGTTCAACACCCGCCTGTGAGTGAGAACATGTGGTGTTTGATCTTCTTCTCCTCTGTCAGTTTGCTGAGAATGATGGCTTCCAGGCTCATCCATGTCCCTACAAAGGACACAAACTCATCGTTTTTGATGGCTGTGTAATATTCCATGGTGTATATGTGCCACATTTTCCCTGTCCAGTCTATCATCGATGGGCATTTGGGTTGGTTCCAGGTC
>NW_016107395.1:655127-687717 GCF_001604975.1 Cebus imitator
TGAAGTTTAAGGTGTTCTTTTCCAGTTCTGTGAAGAAGGTCATTGGTAGCTTGATGGGGATAGCATTGAACCTGTAAATTACTTTGGGCAGAATGGCCATTTTCACAATATTGATTCTTACTAACCATGAATATGGAATGTTCCTCCATCTGTTTGTGTCCTCTTTTATTTCGTTGAGCAGTGGTTTGTAGTTCTCCTTGAAGAGGTCCTTTACATTCCTTGTTAGTTGTATTCTTAGGTATTTTATTCTCTTTGTAGCAATTGTGAATGGCAGTTCATTCTTGATTTGGCTCTCTTTAAGTCTGTAATTGGTGTATAGGAATGCTTGTGATTTTTGCACATTGATTTTTTATCCTGAGACTTTGCTGAAGTTGCTTATCAGTTTCAGGAGACTTTGGGCTGAGATGAGGATATCCAGGACTTGAACTCAGACCTGGAACAAGCAAACCTAATAGACATTTACAGAACTCTCCACCCCAAATCCACGGAATATACATTCTTCTCAGCACCACATCACAGCTACTCTAAAATTGACCACATAATTGGAAGCAAATCACTGCTCAGCAAAGGCAAAAGAACAGAAATCTCAACAAACAGTCTCTCAGACCACAGTGCAATCAAATTAGAACTCAGAATTCAGAAACTAACTCAGAACTGCACAGCCTCATGGAAACTGAACAACTTGCTCTTGAATGTCGAATGGATAAACAATGAAATGAAGGTAGAAATAAAGACGTTCTTCAAAACCAATGAGAATGAAGACACAACATACCAGAATCTCTGGGACACATTTAAAGCAGTCTCTATAGGAAAATATATAGCAATGAGTGCCCACATGAGAAGAAAGAAGAGATCTAAAATCAACACCCTATCGTCAAAATTGAAAGAGCTAGAGGAGCAAGATCAAAAAACCTCAAAACCTAGCAGAAGACAAGAAATAGCTAAGATCAGAGCAGAACTGAAGGAGATAGAGACACAAAAAACCCTTTAAAAAATCAATAAATCCAGGATCTGATTTTTCGAAAAGATCAACAAAATAGACCACTAGCCAGATTAATAAAAAAGAAAAGAGAGAATAACCAAATTGATGCAATAAAACACGATAAAGGGGATATCACCACAGATTCCACAGAAATTCAAACCATAATCAGAGTATTACAAACAACTCTATGCACATAAACTAGTAAACCTGGAAGAAATGGATAAATTCCTGGACACTTGCCTCCTCCCAAGCCTAAACCAGGAAGAAGTTGAAACCCTGAATAGACCAATAACAAGGTCTGAAGTTGAGGCAGCAATTAAGAGCCTACCACCCAAAAAAAACCCAGGTCCAGACAGGTTCACAGCCGAATTCTACCAGACATAAAAAGAGGAGCTGGTACCATTCCTTCTGAAACTATTCCAAATAATCCAAAAGGAGGAAATCCTTCCCAAATCATTTTATGAGACCAACATCATCCTGATACCAAAACCCGGCAGAGGCTTAACAAGAAAAGAAAACTTCAGGCCGATATCCATGATGAACATAGATGCAAAAATCTTCAATAAAATACTGGCAAGCCAATTGCAACAGCACATCAAAAAGCTTATCCACCTGGCTGGTTCAACATAAGCAAGTCCATAAACGTACTTCACCACATAAACAGAACCAAAGACAAAAACCACATGATTATCTCAATTGATGCAGAGAAGGCCTTTGACAAAATTCAACAGCCCTTTATGCTAAAAACCCTCAATAAACTAGGTATTGATGGAACAGATCTCAAAATAATAAAAGCTATTTATGACAAACCAACAGCCAATATCATACTGAATGGGCAAAAACTGGAAGCATTCCCTTTGAAATCTGGCACTAGACAAGGATGCCCTCTCTCACCACTCCTATTCAATATGGTACTGGAAGTCCTAGCCAGAGCAATCAGGCAAGAAAAAGAAATAAATGGCATTCAAATAGGAAAGGAGGAAGTCAAATTGTCTCTATTTGCAGATGACATGATTGTATATATATAATGACTCATTTTCCTAGTAATTAGTAGTGGGATTTCTGATCAAATGGTAGTTCTACTTTTAGTTCTTTAAGGAATCTCCATACCTTTTTCCATAGTGATTTTACTAATTTACATTCCCACCAATGGAGTAAAAATATTTCATTTGTACCATATCCACGCCAACATCTATTGTTTTTGACATTTTAATTATGGCCATTCTTGCAGGAGTTAGATGGTATCTCATTGTGGTTTTAATTTGCATTTCCCTGATTAGTGATGTTGACCAGTTTTGCATGTTTGTTGGCTGTCTGTACACTTGATCTTAGCCAAAAGGCCAAGAAAAATTGTTGTTGGCTGTTTGTGTATCTTATTTTGAGAAATGTCTAGTAACGTCCTTTGCATACTTTTTGATGGAATTATTTGTTTTTTTCTTGTTGATTTGTTTGAGTTTCTTGTAGATTCTGAATACTAGTCTTTTGCCAAATGCATAGGTTGAGAATATTTTCTCCAACTCTATGGGCTGTCTGCTTACTCTATAGATTTTTTTTTTTCTGCAGAAGGTTTTTAGGTTAATAAGACTCCATTTATTTATTTTTGTATTTGTTGCATTTGCTTTTGAGGTCTTAGTCATGAATTCTTTGCCTAAGCCAATGTCCAGATGAGTTTCTCTATTGTTACCTTCTAGAATCGTTATGGTTTCAGGTGTTAGATTTAAGTATTTGATTCATTTTAGCTGATTTTTGTATAAGGTGAAATGGGGATCCAGTTGCATTCTTCTACACATGGCTTGCCAGTTTTCCAGCACAATTTATTTAATAGGGTGCCCCTTCCTCAATCTATGTTTTTGTATGCTTTGTTAAAGATCAGTTGGCTGTAAATACTTGGCTTTATTTCTGGGTTCTCTATTCTGTTACATTGGTCTATGTGCTTTTTTAAAATACCAGTATCATGCCATTTTGGTAACAGTATCCTTGTCATATAGTCAGGTAATGTGATGCCTCCAGATTTGTTTTTTTTTTTTTTTTTTTGCTTAGTATTGCTTTCGCATGCAGGCTCCTTTTTGGTTCCATATGAATTTTAGGATTATTTATTCTAGTTTTGTGAATGATTATGGTATTTTGATGGAAATGCCTTTGAATCTGTAGATTGCTTTGGACAGTATGATCATTTTCAGAATATTGATTCTTCCCATCCATGAGCATGGGATGTGTTTCCATTTGTTTGTATTGTCTGTGATTTCTTTCAGCAGTGTTTTGTAGTTTTCCTTGTAGATATCTTTCTCCCACTTGATTAAGTGTATTTCTAAGTTTTATACATATATATATGTTTTTTATATATAAAATATATATTTTATATATAAATATATTTAAGTTTTATATATAAATATATTTGTTTTATACATATATAAATATATTTAAGTTATATATATATATATATATACACACATATTTGCAGCTGTTGTAAAAGGGATTGAGTTCTTGATTTGATTCTCAACTTGCTTATTGTTGGTGTATAGCAGTGCTGCTGATTTGTGTACATTGATTTTGTAACCTGAGACTTTACTGAATTCATTTGTCAGATCTAAGAGTTTTCTGGATGAGTCTTTAGGGTTTTCTAGGTATATGATCATGTCATCAGTGAACAGTGACAGTTTGACTTCTTCTTTTCCAATTTGGATGCCCTTTATTTCTTTCTGTTCTTTGATTTCTCTGGCTAGGCCTTTCCAGAGTATCTTTTTTTTTTTTTTTTAAAAAATAACCATTTATCAGTAATTGAACACAACTATATTTTCTCAATGAAATAATTGTGCCTCCTTTAAACACTATACAGAACATCCCTCAAACCATAGGTATCTTTTTTTATATTATAACAATGACCATCACAGTTATATGAATTTTCCTCTATGATTTTAAGTGAGATCCACTTGAGTCCTAGGACATCTTCTTCCCTGTTGGAATGTTTTGGAATTGTTAGTTGATTGAATTTGGATGATGAATTAAAGAGAGGTATTCCCTGTGCACGTGGATGGTTTTGCAGTGTGAACATTTGTAAACAATCTAAATATTCATTGTATTCGTTTCCTAAGGCTGCCATAAAAACGTACCACAAAATGGCAGCTTAAAACAAAAAAAATTAATCATCCTGCAGTTCTGGAGGCTAGAAGTCAAAAAACAAGGCATTAGCAAAACCATACACCCTCTTGAAACCTTTAGGGCAGAATCCTTTCTTGCCTATTTCAAGCTGCTGGTGGCTTGCCAGCAATCCCTAGTATTCTTTCCTATATCTGCATCTCTGTGTCTCTGTCTCATAAATACAACAGCCATTTCAGCCCACCTTCATTCAATATGCCCCATTTAACTTAATTACATCTGCAAAGACTCTATAGAAATTAGATTACATTCACCAGTACTGAAGGTTAGAATTTTAATATATCTTTTTGAGAGACATAAGTCAATCTGTAACATTTGGCAGTTGGAAAGTCATTAATTAGAGCATGTTATGACTATAATATAAAATGTCGTGAAGTAGACCTATATGTACTGATATGACAAGATATCAAAGACCTATTGTTAATAGAATAAAAGGTTGCAGACCAATATATAAAACATGTCCCTATGTGTCTACAAAAGGATCTGTCTTTATAGCTACATAATCTATATATCTATTTTATTTTTATCTTTACTCATGTTTATATCTTTACCAATCTTCTATCTTCTGTGGCACTATTTAAGGAAAGAAGAGGAGGCAAATGGAGAAGCATGAACAGTCTTTCATATTATGAATCTTATCATATATTACTGGTATAGTTTTTTAAATATTAGAGAAACAAAATAAATCATCAAAGAAACAGTGATGGACAAAGAGATGGGAAAGCTTTTTATTTTGATGGTTGTCCTAAATTAGCTTCATTCTTTTTTTTCTTTTTTTCTGAGAGAGTCATGCTCTGTTGCCCAAGCTGGAGTGCAGTGGCACGATCTTGGCTCACTGCAACCTCTGCCTCCCGGGTTCAAGCGATTCTTCTGCCTCAGCCTCCCAAGTAGCTGGGACAACAGGCATGCGCCACAATGCCAAATAATTTTTGTATTTTTGGTAGAGATGGGGCTTTACCATGTTGGCCAGGCTGGTCTGAAACTACTGACCTCAAGCAATCCCACCTACCTTGGTCTCCCAAAGGGCTGGGAAATTAGCTTTATTCTTATTAACTTCAGGAATGTGGACAAATCATTTGTTGATTCTGAAACTTGCCTTCTTTTCTAAATCTTCAAAAATTATTTGCTACTTTTTCTCTCTCAGCCTTGTAATTCACTTTATTTACATAACCATTTGAAAACTTAATTGAAGAATCTCAAAGAAAGGAAATGAATGCAGTAATATATTATCACTTGAGTTTATTATGTGGAGCTTGCTTATGTGGGAACAAGGTCTTTCAATTAAAGTGAAAGGCAAAAAAAGTTGAAGAGGAGGCATTTTAGTTAAGTATAAGTTTTTAATCTCTACCAGACCCTATTATATACAAGGTGTTCCTTTTCTTCTCCCCTTCCTCCTCCCCTTCTTTTTCTCTTCCTCTTTCCTTTCTCTTCTTTCACTTGCTCTGCTCTCATGTTGCCCAATCTCATTACATTTAAACTTTTCTTCCTACCTTCCATTTAAAAAATCCAACATTGAAACTCCAGGAAAATAAAATATTTGAAGCTTTCTAATGTCTTTTTGTAGTTTATCTTTTCATTATGGGTATTTTCAAATATACACATAAAAGAGGGAATCTGTAATAATGACCAAACACATAATTCTATGTGTCTATCAACCAGTTTCAGTGATCACTAACATTTTCATATTCTAATTTCATTCAGCACTCTCCATGCATAAACATTGTATTTTATTTAGCTTTCTGTTGGAATATTGAAAGACTATCACCAATATCATACATTTCAGTTGCAAATATTTCAGTTTGTATTTGATGTCTTTTTTAAAGCAAGAGTAAGGCTTCATTGACTTAGGAATACTTCCTCAAACATGGGATTTAACACCCTGTCAGAGACCCCAGGGGATGGGTGAAGTTAACTGCTTAGATTGTTCTTAGAAGCCTGGAAAAAGTTGTAGTCCTGCTGAGTGAAACTGAAACGCTTGAGTTGCTAAGGCAGATTTTAGAGAAAGCAAAAATGCTGAGGGAGGTGAGCATGCTGGAGTGAATGTATTAGGAGGCCAGGAGACTCACCAGAGGATTACCTTACATGGAAGAACCCAGAGGACATGCATTCATTCAGGCCTTTGGATATGGCCTGATTTTACATAACTTTATGTATTACATAACTTTATGAGAGGGGTAGCCAATGAGAGGGACAGCCACAGGAGGTACTGCTTACATTTACCATCAAAAGAAGGCAAGAATAAAGGAACTGGAGGCTGGGAAATGGCTGCCCAATAAAACGTCATGATTCCTTGTTCAGCTGACTTTTCCATGCTTAGCCAATTGTCAAATTAGGAACCCAATAATTCTAGGGATGGCCAGATCAAGAGGAAAAACCATGCAATGCCATGGCAAGTCTGTACTATAAAAATATCTCTTGGCCTTCCCCAAATGGACTTAGGGCTATTTACTTGGGTCACTATACACTGTACATAGGGAAATTACAATGTCCAAATATTTTTTGAGGACTACTGGACACAGAGTCTGAGTTGACATTGACACTTTGAGACTTGAAGGATCATTTCGGCTTCCTTCTTAGTGTGGAGACACCAGGGAGCCTTATAAAATATGGAGTGGGGGCTAAATCTTGCCTTACAAGGGGCCCATTCCTGGTCACTAGTGCATAATTGGGATTCCAAATTGCCAACAAACCCTTGCATGGAGTTTTTGGCTTGTGGGTTAAGAGCTACTATGCTGGGAAAGGACAAATGTAAGACTTGGTACTGCCTCAAATGCCAGACAAGATATTAAATATAAAACTATTTTGGCATGTATGTATGAAAACTACCATCAAACTTAAAGATGTAAAAGTTACATGGTGGAAGTTCCTATCATATCTATCTGGTTAGCCAGTCTGGCCCCTGTAGAACTTGGATGCTAAAAAATCCACTACTCCACTGTCACCCAAGGGACAGCCCCAACTGCAGCTGCCATGCCAGATATGGTATCATATCTGTATGATATGTCTCAGGGACATACTAGGTGGTCTTTTATTTGGTAACCGTGTTCTTTTCCATTCTCAATAGAACAGAAACAATGTGCACCCATGGGAACACCAATTAATTTAGTTTTGCCTTAGATACTAACTCCACTTTCTGTCATAACATAGTTCAAAGAGATCGGAACCACCAGGACCATCTGGACATCCCACAGAAGACCACTCTGACCCATTATTACACTGATGATATCATGCTGATTGGGCAAGACAAGCAAGAGTTACATATGTGCCCTAAAATCTTTACCCTTGTGTCAAGGCCATAAGTCTCCATAAGTGAAGACATTGGTCTTTCATTTATACAAAAAGACTTCCTGTGCACTTCTGTTGTCTCTCCCCTTTTTTCTCTCCCCATAAATGAAGGATATGTTTATGGAAACTTATGGCCTTGACACAAGGGTAAAGTTTTAGGGCACATACTCAGGAGTGTGTCAGGATATCTCTTCCAAAGCAAAAGATAAATTGCTGCACAATGCTTAATGGTCCTCTTTTGGTTCTAGAGGCAGTATATTCCATACCTAGAAACTGTTTCCTGGCCCATATACACTAAGGGCTATCAGCTGTGACTCAGCACTCTTGCCCCTTGCACCATATGCTCCAGCCAACACTATGCTATTGGAAGTATGTTATATTTAAAAAAGATTCATAATAGAATTTATGGCCAGCACCAGTGAAAGAATTACAATGCAGGCTTCTGTTGTTCTGTTGAAAGACCAAACCATATGCAGTAGAGAATGATATACTTTTTGAGAAACAGCCCCTGGAGTACAGCTGAGTCCTGGTAGAATACTTAATCATGGATACCAAGTGACCATGCATCCCTAATTTCTTATTAGGATCTGGGTTCTGCCAGACCTGCCAAATCGTAAGGACAGAGAGGCCAGCTGTGGACCATTACACAATAGAAGTGGTACATCCAGCATTAAGACTTTAGAGATCGAAGTGATATATCCAGGATCATGTAAGTAGGGATGCTTTTACAATGGAAACAGGTAGAAATATATAATATTCAAGGAATACTGAATCCAAGGAATCCAAGTGGGTCCATTTTGTTACTTTCTTACCCAGTTGTAATTGTGAATACACAAATGCAGCAACCCTGTCCTGAGGCGAGTCTGATTACCAGGGTCTCAGACCTTTCAGAAATGAGGCTTTGGGGTAGTATTACCAGGTAAGCATTAAAACTCACAGAGATGATAGCAGACGGTAAGGAGAATTGAGGATGGATAGTGAAGTAGGGAGACAGTGAGCACCAGTTGCAGCCCCATGGTCAAATGTAGTGGCAGCGGAAACAGTTTGTCTTACTAACATTCCTTTTCTAGGTTTCCTTCAGGAAGGAAGACCCACCGAAGTAACTGTGTGAACATGTGTGGAGATGTGAATCCGTATAGCACAAAGGGTAGACTGTGATACCTATAAGGTATGCTGCACAGATGTTTTTAAGAGAGAAGCTACTGTAAGGAGTGTTCTTAGCCCACAGCCTCCAACTGCTACTGCTGCATTCAGCCCAAGGTCATTCTTTACTTAGGTTGCTCTCAACTAATGAGTAAGCATGGCAGGGGCCAAGCTTTTCCTTTCCCATGTTTGGCAATCTTTGCTCTGGGGCTCCACATCAGCCTGGGTGACACGTGCTTAGAGCTGCACTGCAGCCTGCCATTTTCCCCTCTCCATCCTCCTCCTTTCCTCCTATCTTTTGTAGGTATCAGATCTGCATGGTGGACCGAGACTCTTCCTGTACACTTCTGTTTTCTCTCCCCTTTTGTTTTTGCCAATGAATGCTTTGTTATCTCTCATTTCATCTTGGTGCCTGCTTCCTGAAGGACCCAAACTGATACAATATACTTGTTTTATATTTAATGTAATTACTGATATATATTTATTATGCTGATATTTACCTTCTAGTTGTCTTAACTATGCTTAATCCTGTTTTCCTCCTTTGACTTGTTTTAAATTATATTTTAATCCATTCATTTAAAATTTTAAATTAACTTATCTATTTTTACTAACATTTAGTTGTTTTTGACTCAGAGATTACAGACTGCAATCCTAGTTATTAAAGTCTAGTATAAATTTTTTTTTTTTTTTTTTTTTGAGACAGAGTTTCACTCTTGTTACCCAGGCCGGAGTGCAATGGCGCGATCTCGGCTCACCGCAACCTCTGCCTCCTGGGTTCAGGCAATTCTCCTGCCTCAGCCTCCCAAGCAGCTGGGATTACAGGCACGCACCACCATGCCCAGCTAATTTTTTGTACTTTTAGTAGAGACGGGGTTTCACCATGTTGACCAGGATGGTCTCGATCTCTTGACCTCGTGATCCACCCTCCTCGGCCTCCCAAAGTGCTGGGATTACAGGCTTGAGCCACCGCGCCCGGCCCAGTCTAGTATAAATTAATACGTGGACATATTCTAGACAATGTGAAGACCTTAGAACACTTTAACTCCACTTATCCTTTTCTCAAATTATGTGGTGCTGTTTTCATATATTCAATTCTCTCTTTATTTTTCTTCATGTTTTATTTTAATCCCCCAAAGATATATCCCCACACATAATGTTTATTCAGTCCGTGTTCATTTACCCACAAATTAGCCTTTCCACTTGGATCATTTGCCTTCTATCTACAGAATGACATTTGTTATTTTACTGCAGTTTTGTTCATGAAGCATTCTGTTTGTGTTTTTCTTTAAACATTTATTTTTATCTGTTTTGTTTTTGGAGGGTATTTTTGCTGTATATAGAAATCCATATAGCAGATGTTTTCTTTCTGTTCTTTTAAAGTATAATTTTGTTGTCTTTGGCTTCTATTATTTCTGTTTAGAAATCAGCTGTGAGGTTAATTTGTTAATTAAAGGTTAAATCCTTTTGAAGGTTTTTTTTTTTTTTTTTTTTTTTTTTTTTTTTTTTTTTTTTTTTTTTTTTTTCTCGTCTGTTTTTTAACTGCTTGACAATTATGAGCCCACATGTGATTTAATTCTAGTTCAGCATTATTCCTAGGGTGTAGCTCTGCAAAATTTCAGTTAAAACCATGTGGTATTTCTTAGGGACCCTCTTTTTATGTGATCACTGAACTGAAATTTTTGTAGCCTCATGAATCGGTGTAAAGCTCTGCTCAGCTTCTCTGCCCTCAGCTGCCATTTTCAGAGTTGACAATTACCTTAGGGGGAAGAGCTTAGCTCTCTCGGCCTCTTTCCACTGCTTAGACTGTGGCACCCCAGATCTTCACTTTCTTGCTACCTTTCTTATGCTTTTATGTAAACTAAAAAAAAAAAAAAAAAAAAATCCATGCTTCCTTGTTGTTCTCAGTTGGAAGGATAATCTGAAAAACCTGTTGCCAGAAGCAGATTCCTGTGTGAGGCATCAGAGCAGTGTGCAGCCCTATAGAAACATCACTCTTACCACAATACAACTCAGTGGTGTGGATTTAGTTTAATTTGTTCTCTTGTACACCAATAATTTTCCTCCTGATGACTTCTGTTTTTATTTAATTCAGGAAAAATTTTGACCATCTTCTCCGTTGTTGAATTTTGGAACAATTGTGAGGTATATGTTGGAGTTTCTCAAGCTATTCTCCTTATTTCGTATCTTCTAAGTTTTCTTTTCTTTCTTTATCCTCTATATTTTGTTCTGGGTACATTCCTAACTACTGTCCTCCAATTCATCAATTCTCTCATCAGGTGGATTCTCATCCTAACCTTTCTTGTTTCAGTGATTGTATTTTTCATTTCTATGATTTCAGTTTTCCTCTAGCTCTACTTATTCTTGATTCATATATTCCTGTCTTTGCTCTATAATTATTGATTTTGCTTATGGAAGTGAGAGTAAGACTCAGGGGAGTGAAGGGAAGTTCACAAGGGAATCTCTAGCATTTGGCACCATTTTTTTTTTTCTCTTAGGGTGTTTGCTGATGCCAATGTCTAGAAGTTGAGAAGCTAAGTAAAATTTCAGTGATTTAATGGGGCTCAGGCAAAAATTGCAGTTTCCCCCTATATTTTCCCCTGATTTGTTGTATTAAATAAGTCAATCAACTTTAGTGACAGAAGTACTCAGTATATTTTAGCTGCCATTATTTTGTGTCAACATTGTTATAATCATTTTTATTATATTCCTTCTCCTGCTCCTCATAGCTATGAGGATTTAGATGAATGCTAAATATTTAGATGAGTGCTTTAATATTTGATGAATGCTTTAATATTTGCTATCATTTTAGAGTAATTTCTTCTGTCTTTTGACCTTTATGATGCTCGTTGGTCTCATGTGCTTGGAAATTTTTATTTCCAAGTTCATCTTGTGTAGGATTTATGTGTATGTTTATGCACACTTGTATGTGTTTTTTTCCTCCTCTTGCCCTGCACATATCTCTATGTTTGTATTTTACAGCTGCCTTTTCCCAGTGTGCTGAAATCCTCAGGGTCTGTGATCCTGAAGGATTATGGAAGAGTCATTTCCTAAGTCAGCAGAGTTGCTTGACTCAAGTTTGGAATCTTAAATGTTGATACTCCCTCTAGCAAGGATGGACCTTTTTATAAAGACTTTGGCCATGGCAAGGAGGCCCAGTCACCCCGGATTCATGCTACAAAACTCACCCTAATGTCTAAAATGTGTTTGGTGTTTATGGTTTCTAATCAACCATCTAGAAATTGATCACCTACATATTTGTTCTGGATTCATCTGGAAACTCACTAGGTCTGAGATTCTAACCCAACTTAATTCTTTCTGATTTATGAATATCTAGTTAATATAATTTTAAGCACATGTACAGCTTCCAAAATATATGCACATATTTTATCATTGCCATGGACATATAATAAAGTTGCTTATTTAATGTGTGATCTTATAATAGTATTTTGACTAGAATCAAATATTGCTATTATTATCAGTGGTAACAGTAGTAACAGTAGAAGTAGTAGTGGTAATTATTGCAGCATTAGTTTACACTAAGCTTGTCATCACCTAAAAGTCTCAGATTTTTTCATATGAATTGTTGTAAAGTCAAGGTTTGATTTTCTATATGCATACAATTTTAGTGTACACTCATATATTTTTCTAAGCAGAAGCGGGGAAACTACCAAATTCAGTTGGGGAGCCATCCAGCTAAAATATTTCTTGAAAGTTTTGTAATTTCTAAATTACAAATTAAGAATTAAGAATTAACCATATAAAAGACATTTGGGCATTTTGTCAAAGGCAAGTACATGGATCCCTGCTAAATTTGGTTCTATATTAATATATTTAGAAATTATAAAACTGTCAAGAAATATTTTAGCTGGATGGCTTCCCAGCTGAAACATAAATTAAACCTTTTCTTTAAGCATAAATTCATTACAAAGTGTAAGATAGTTTCTTGTGTGTCAAGTTTTTTCCCCAAGGGTTTCTTGTTAAATACCCATTTGTTAAAATCACTGGCAGCTTCTTCTCTGTGTTTATCCTTTTCTTCTTCTTTCTATTGTTTCTTCCCTCCATGGTGTGGTTGAGGGTTCCTACCATCATATCTTTAGGGAACAATAAATGTATCAGGCAAGATAATCCCATTAATTAATTTGGATTTTAGTTGTGAAGGATTGTACTAATCATAATCCCTACATTGGAATACATTTTGATCATTAGTTTGTTTAGACATGACCCTCTTTTAGTTCTTTGTTTATGGAATAAAATTTGGACTTCTATCTTAAATATAAATATTCATGTGATTGGAAACACATTGCCAGCCAGGTGCAGTGGCTCATGCCTGTAATCCCAGCACTTTGGGATCAAGACAAGTGGATCACCTGAGGTCAGGAGTTTGAGACCAGCCTGGCCAACATGGAGAAACCCTGTCTCTAGTAAAAATACAAGCATTAGCTGGGTGTGGTGGTACACACCTGTAATCTCAGCTACTTGGGAGGCTGAGGCAGGAGAATCGCTTGAACCTGGGAGGCAGAGGTTGCAATGAACCAAGACTGAACCACTGCACTCCAGCTTGGGTGACAAAGTGAGGCTCTGTCTCAAAGAAAGAAAGAAAGAAAGAAAGAAAAAACAAACACATTGCTATTTTCAATAAGGGGTTGAGCATAAAAAGGGTTCTTAGACAAGAATTGCCTATCTATTGCTTATGTTCAAAGGCAAAATAGCATGTTACCAAACATATTTGCATCTGTTTAGGAGGTAAACCGTATATAAACCTGTTTTAATTTGGCAAAGAAAGTGGTTGAAAATATTTAAAAAATTGAATTTGTATGCCTCCTGGTGGTATACACACTGCAGGTTCATAGAAGATGCCCCCACCCCATTCTCTATCATCACACAACTCGATCTTTATCCATTTTAGGTTTCCTAGCTCTGAAAACATTTTGATTTGCTACCTATGTTGAAAGCCACAGACTAGTTAATTGACCACTCTTGAAAACTGGACTCCTAAACACAAAACTTTTTGTGTTTTGTCTTTAAAATATGTACAGATGTAATACTACTGAACACAAGTCCTACAGAAAAGTTAATTTAGTGTAGCAGAGAGTACTGGACTAAGAGACCTATATTCTAGTCCTTGTTTTGTTTTTTGTTTTTTTGAGACAGTCTTGCTGCGAAGCCCAGGCTGGAGTGCCATGGCACAATCTTGGCTCACTGTAACCTCTGCTTCCTGGGTTCAAGCGATTCTCCTGCCTCAGCCTCCTGAGTAGCTGGGGCAACAGGCACATGCCACCAAGCCCAGCTAATTTTTGTATTTTTAGTAGAGATGGGGTTTCACCATACTGGCCAGGATGGTCTAGAACTCCCGACCTCAAGTGATCCGTTTGCCTCGACCTTCCAAAGTGCTGGAATTACAGGCATCAGCCAGCACACACGGCGTCTAGTCCCTATTTTGCTACTAACTACTTAGTAATCTTAGGAAAACCTCTGAACTTCAGGGGGACTTTCCTTTTGTTCCCTAACCTATTTTACTACCAATCTACTCCACCTTGCTTAACCTGAAACCTGAGAGTTATCTTTGATGGCTTTCTTTTTCCAGTCAATTATATTCAATCCATCAGAAAGTTGTGTTGATTCTACCTCCAAAATAAATCTTGAATCCTCTACAACTATCCCAGTCCAAGTTACCATCATCTCTCCACTGGATAAGCGTCAAAGCTTCTTACATCTTTTTCTTGATTCTGCTTTTTAAAATGTAAACTGGGTTATTTTACTTTCTTACTTAAAGCCATGACTTAGAATTTAAAAAAATATATTTTTACCATGACCTATAAGGCTCTACGTGATCAACTTTTGCCTATTTCTTCAGTCTTATATCTCACTTGCTTACATGGTCTAGCTACATTGGCCTTATATCCTTCTTCTTTTTTTAAATAGTCTGGAACATGATAATAATAGGTATTTTAATGTCCTATTTCTTTTTTTTTTATTTTGGAAAGAATTTTTTTTTTTTTTTTCTTTTTGAGGTGGAGTCTCACTCTGTTTCCAGGTTGGAGTGCAGTGGCACAATCTTGGCTCATTGCAACCTCTGCCTCCCAGGTTCAAATGATTCTCCTGTCTCAGCCTCCCAAGTAGCTGGGACTAGAGGTGCACCCCACCACGTCCAGCTAATTTTTGTATTTTTAGTAGAGATTGGGTTTCCCCATGTTGGCCAGATGGTCTTGATCTCTTGACCTTGTGATCTATCCACCTTGGTCTCCCAAAGTGCTAGGATTACAGGCGCGAGCCACTGCCTCCAGTTGATTTTGGAAAGAATTTAATATGTTTTTTTTGTTGTTGTTGTTAAGCATACCCAATGTTGGACCTCTGCAGTCAAATGCTGTACCCCTGAGCTATACCCAAAGCGATGCTGGACTTCTGAAACAACAAATATGCTTCAGCATGATAGCATTTTCTTCATATTTCTGTTCATGATGCCTGTTCCTCTGATTTACCTGGAATCAATAAATCATGTTCCATCCTAGGCACTGAGGATACAGCAGTGAATAAAGTTACTTGGTAGGCAAGTCAATAAATGAGACGGTAAATATAGTATATATCGAGCAAGTACAAGGGAGAATAGAGCAAGCAGTGAGTCTAAGGAAGCTTGCTTTCTCGCCTCTGTACTTCCATACTGCTTTGTATGTGCTTCTCATTTCTCACTCTGACTCCAAGCTTTGGGCCTACCCCGTGTACCTTCAGCATTGGCAGATGTCTTAAGAAAGTGACTTACTCTATGCTGATGCCCCGGAAGTCTCCATTTTTGCCACTCCTGCCCTGTAGAACTGCCAGCTTTGCTGGCTTTTCTGTCCCCAGCAATGGCTTTTGATGGGCATCCAGCTTGGGTTCTCAGCCTCTAGATATGCTAACATTCCCATATTGGCAAATGTACTTGTGAAAAAGTGGATGGAAACCACCAGAGTAATTTCATCACTCTCTCAGGGCTCCTTTTTGAGACAGAGTCTTCCTCTGTTGTCCAGGCTGGAGTGCAGTGGCTCAATCTTGGCTCACTGTAAGCTTCACCTCCTGGGTTCAAGAAATTCTCCTGCCTCAGACTCCTGAGCCTCTAGAGTAGCTGGGATTATAGGTGCCCACTACCATACTCAGCTAATTTTTATATTTTTAGTAGAGATAGGGTTTCACCATGTTGGCCAGGTTGGTCTCCAATTCCTGACCTCAGGTGATCCACCCGCTTTGGCTTCTCAAGTTGCTGTGATTACAGGCATGAGCTACTGCACCTGGCTTCAGGCTTCCAACTCTTACTTGTAATTTTTCTCCCAGACTTTTTGTTGTTAAGCACTAGGAGAGTACAGGAAAGCCCGGTCTGCTTTTCTGAGGCTATAGCTTAATGTTTTAGCCTCCTGCTCTTCACAACCAAAGGATCCTACTGGTTCTGTTACCACTGGTGAGTCCATCCAGGATCTGTAGTCCTCATTCTTGTCTTCTTGGGAGAAGGAATTTGGCCAACAGGCAGAAGTAGATTTAAGGCAGAAATGAGAGTTTAGTGAAGCAAAAAAAAAAAAAAAAAAAGTGCAATTAGAAGGAACCAAGAGTACACCTCAAAAGATTGAGTGCCCTGCTTGATTGTTAGCTCAGGGCTCTTACAGATTTACTATTTCCTTTTTTTTTTCCCCCAGTCTCTTCTAGTCATCCATCCCCCATGCAGGCTGTTGGTGACTGGCAGCTTGCAGTGTTGCCTCAGTATCTGGGTTGGGCTGCATGCGCCCTTTGGTAGTTGAAGCTCTGTGCTTGCTCCTTTAGGGCAATTTTCTCATACTGATGTAGTGCCCCCAGAGGAAGGTCATATATGGGTCAAACTCTGCCATTTTGCCCCCTACTGTGCATGCCTGGACATGTCCTAGAGGATGGTGAGTGTCTGCCATTTTAAGTTCTTATCAGGAATTTATTGCTCACAAGTTCAAGCTGTCTCCTGTTTGTTAGGAAACTTTCCCCTCCCTGTCATCAGCTACCTCACATTGCCTGGTAGTCACCCTTCAGCCACCTGACATTCTCTGGGGCCCTATCCTGACCTGCTCATATCTGCCTATCTACCCACTCTAACAGTTCGTCTCTACCCTGACAATGGAATGCTGCCTGTGTTCCTGGTTTGTAGCCTCTAGCCTACATCCAATCTATGTCCCAGATGGACAGTCGCAGAGCCTCAGCTCTCCTCTGGAAGGTTCTCTCTCTGAAATGTATTCCCTTTAGTCCTTGTGGCTTCTACAGTCCTCTTGTGCCTTAAAAATGTGATTTTTAAATTTTTCTGACTTCTGTTTTTAGAGGCACGTTAGCCTTCAACCTATGTGGGAGCAGAAGTTAAATTAGCCTTATTTCTTGGAAAAGCCCCAGATTCTGTTTTACCTTGGGGTCTCTGCATGCGCTGTTCATGCTATGTAGCACCTTCTCCATAAAACTTCTGGTGTTGGCTTCTTCCACCTCTTTGTTCTCATCTTTACTGCCTTCTTCTCAAAGACGTGCTTCCTGACCACTATTTAAAGAAGGTTTTTCTGTCATCATTCCTTCCCATTATTCTCTATCACAGCATTCTGTTTTTCTTCATAGCACTCATCACAGTTTGGGATAACTGATTAATAATTAATTTTTATCTTCTCCATGATAGTTTATGCTCTATGAGATTAAGAATCATGTGTCCTTAATAATGCCTTTAGTCACCTCTCAATTAAACAAAGAAAGAAATGCTGAAATGAATTAGTGAATAAATAATTCAAAAAAGAAAATTGGGCTTCATCCTCTTAAGAAAATTCTTTACTTATATAGTTTTTGCCTGTCTGTCTTTTTAGGCTCCTAATATGATGTCCAGGCTGCCCTGGAACTCCTGGGGTCAGGTGATCCTCCCACCTCAGCTTCCCCAGGTGCTTGGGACTACATATGTATGCCACTACACCCAGCCTTACTTACATAGCTTTTTTTTTTTTTTTTTTTAAACCTGGTAAATGACTTCCAACCAAATACTTCTAACACAGTATTTTCTTTATTTCTCTGTGCTTTTACCTTAATCAATTAAATGTGTTTTGATTGCTTGCTGTGTAAATAGCTCTGCCAGTTCTTTTGAGATATAACAAAGTTTTTAACATAGCTCTTTTTCTCATTTATATTGTGATCAATTTTAGGAGATACAATTTGCAAATCTTACAATCTCCCTTTATACATGATACTTAAAATAACTTAAACTAAATTCATTTTATTTCCCTAAAACATTCTCTTCCTACAATCTATATTTCCATTAGAATCATTGTCTTAGATACTGAAGCAAGACACTTTGAAATTATCCTCAGTTCTCATTTTCCAAGTCTTAACAGACGCATGCTAGCATCTCAGTAGGCTACTCATGTGCTTGGAAAAGTTATTTACCTTCTTAGAACTTTACCTATAAAATAGTTAATATATGGATCAAATAAAATATGGAATATGTGAGAAAATATTATTTTTCTTGGTATGGCAAGATTAAAGACAAATAGATAATGTCTCACATTATTGGAGTAATGGACAAGTTGTACTGGCAAACTTACCAGCAAAAGGTCAGCAGAGGAGGTATGCAGGGTGAGGCAAGGGAGCTAGTGGGTTTGCTCTAGAAGAACTGCCCCTACCCTTCTTTAACTCTCCCATCTGCACTCTCTGCACTTTCATGAGAACAATCCTGTATGCAGGTAATTTACTACTGGGGCTTAAGTGCCCCAGTGGTACATGTCAATGTGTCTGAGAGTAATACCTGTCAACCTTGGAAGAAGTTAAATGAGGGCCTCTTGTGGGAAAATAAATTTTCCCTATCTTGATCAGTGTGTTACCAGAGGATCTGAGCCTCTATGATCATTCACCAGACAGTCTTGCTTGTTTCTTTACAGAATGTCACCCCCCGACACAATTTGAGACAAAAATCAATTGGACTTTTAATAGTATCTTCTGCTTTTGTTATAAATGAAAGTACAGGGCTCAGGTCCTATTATGAAGCCAAATCATGAATACTAATAGAGTCTCCCACAACCACCCAGTTGTGGTATCCATGCTGAGATGTGAAAAACAAATTCCAAGGCTTAGATGAAACCATAGCCAGGAACCAGATTGTGTCTAAAAAAAAGGCATGAGGTATTTGTCTACTCACCAGTTAGGAAAAGAGATCTGAGGTATACAACATGGTGCTCCCTAGAACCTGTTGAAAGCGACCCTTTTAGATTCATTTGCATCGCCATCATGAATGTGGGAGTGCAGGAGCACATCTGTCAGAAGCCCTTCCAGCCCCTGCTGGAAGGGATTGAGACTGCTGCCAAGTGGGAGCAGCACCTACTTTTATGAAGGATGCAGGAATAATTGGCACTCAATCCTTCTAGAATGTGTGGATTAAGGCATAACACCTGAAGCTCTGTGAAATCTTCAGTAAAACTCTTATTAGTAATATTTTTGGGGGATGTGATAATGTGCTGTTTTCTGCTTCAAGGTGTGCCCATCTAAGAGTGTCCATATGGAATCAGTTATGTCTGGGTTACATATGTAGAATACTTGATGCTGTGCCTGACGCAGCAGGTGCTTAATTATTCAGCTAAATTCTGTCTTCAGTGCATCTCTGGTATTTGTCCTTTCCTTTAGATTTCTCCTGCCTTGGTGAGACCCTCTTGACCTCAAAGACTTCAGACTCTTTAAACAGGTCTCCTTATTTCCAATTTTTCTTGCCTCAAGCTGGCCTTTCTTATTAAGCTAAAAATTAACTAATAAAAAATCTGAATTCTCTTATTCCCTGCTTTGACATATCCAAGGATTACTTTTATAAAGATGAGAACCTGGAGATCTACTTAGAGTAAGAATTTTTGAGTGTTAAACTAAGAGATTTGGGTTCATTAGATTTCTAGTAAGAGTGATGGATATCCATATCTCTGTCTATCCTTAAGCAAATTACTGGAGTTACTTTTGTTTCAGTTTTTGTCTTTAAAAATGAGGAAAATGTTACCCATCTCATAGGGGTTTAGCCAGGTTTAAATGTATTAATTCATGTAAAGTGCTTGGAACCATGCCAATCATAAATGTTATATATATTATTATTACTATTGTTGTTGCTGTTATTTAAATAGTACCTTAGGTTGAGTATACTTAAAGTGACTGTATGAGAACAGATTTTTGCTGGTTTTCATGAGACAATGAACTTGTAATAAAATGCATTTCAACTTGGTCATTAATTATATTGCTAAATTTAGCCAACTGTTTTAGTTGCTGCAGGATTTTGTGAATGAAGGAAGTAGTTTGATGACTTACATTGTAATGCTATGTTATTATCTTGTTGGATATCATAATAAATAAGGTACAGAGTGTTCACTTTTAGTAGCACTATCTGAGGTGATTTTGGTGCAGGTGACCTTGGCTCTACGTTTTGAAAAACGCTGACTTACAGGTTAAATTGCATAGCCCTTAATACGACACCCCAGTTCATCACAGTATTCTCATTTGACCCATTCTCCATAATTTTCTCTTCTTAATTTGGCTCTATTCCTCACTGTTTTAGAGTAATAAAGAGTATAGAGATAATAGACAAAAACGAAACACTTTGCTTGTAAGTGGAAGTGGATTCCTGTGATTCCTGAGCTTAAAGCTAGGGTTAGAGTTGGCTTACGCAGTTGGTCAGGCTAGGGGACATGATGGTTAAAGGAACACATTTTCAGAAAAAGGTACTGGTAACCATGTAATCTGATTGCATTGACACAGATTTAGGAAAGGCAGCAAAGCAGTAAGGTCGGTGTAAGAAAATTGATGAGGAATAGAGTTTGGAGTAGGGCCAGCATTCAAGAATTCAGAGCAGCCGGGCAGTGTGATTCTTGATACCCATTGCTTGCCTCAGCCTAGATCTGGAAAAGTTTTTTTTGATTGGGTTTTTAGCAACTGTATGCTATCATCCAAGTTCTAGAGATTTTGTTACAGTAGGTGTGGGGTGGGATTTGAGAATAAATATTTTTTAAAAAGCTCTCCAAATGATTTTGATGACCACCAGGTTTGGGAACCACTACCAGGAGATCTCACTGTTGTAACAAATGTCCTCATTTCCTGAAGAGGGTATCACCACCCCAATTTAAGACCCTTCATTGTCTGGCAGGTCAGTGGAAAGTTTGAAGTAGGATTGTTTTATTGTACTGCTATATGTGTTACAGTAACCAATCTCAAGGGACTTGGACATCCTCATCAGCCGCCGCCCACACACACACTGCCAGAGGACTAGTGCCTGAGCTGCTTTGCTCTTACATGAATTTTGACCACAGTTGATTAGTCTAGGGGGAAATCCCTCATTGAACTAGAACTAATGAATCTTCCTTGAGATTCACTTGAGATCAGAAAGCCAAAGTTTTCTCCCTTATTCTTTTGTTAAATCCTGGCTGCCACGTTTTCTACTATGAAATAAAGCTAGTCCGTAGAGGCAGAGACTAAAGAATACATAAAAAAGCTGAAATATGAGATGGGAATATAGTCCTGGTAATATTCAAAGTACAAGTATTTTGGAAAGTTCTGGTAGCTCTGGCTCCATCCTTTGGAGTCAGAAGCAAAGAGGTTAGGATGCCCTTAGTATTAGTAGATATTTGACATTTTAGTATTTGATACTTGGTATTTTGCTTTGTAAATCATTTATAATTAATTTTTTAAAAATCTCCCAATTTCCTAGAGACCTGAAATCTAATGTTATCTGAAGTATAGCAGATATGGTAGGGAGAATAATGATCCCACAAAATATCCAAGTCCTAATCTCCCAAGTTTGAGAATATATTACCTTACGCGAGGAAAGAGATTTTACAGATGTGATTAAGTTAAGGATTAGAAGTAGTGAGATTATCTTAGATTATCTGAGTGGGCCTAGTGAGTGTTTGTAATAACAAAAGTTCTTACAAGGGAACGTGGGAAGAAGAAAAAGCATGAGAGATGGAGGGAGAGATGTGATGATGGAAGCATAGTTGTAAGGATGTGATTCTTGGGTTTGAAGATCGGGAAAAGGGGCCAATAAGCCAAGGAATGCAGGAGGGCTCAAGAAGCTTGAAGTGACAAGGAAAAAGATTCTTCCCTAGAACTTCCAGAAAGATTATAATCTTGCTGGCACGTTGTTTTTAGCTCAGTGAGATCCACTTTGAACCCCTGCCCCTGCCAGAACCATAAGGTAATAAACTTCTGTTGTTTTAAACAGCTGAGTTTCTGCTAACTTGTGATAGCAGCAATAGGAAACTAATGCACCAGGCAAAAACAAAGGCACAGTTAGGAATTTCATAGTGTTAGTCAGTGGTCAGCCTTGTGGTGCTAAGGGCTTGGTTTCCAGTAGCTGCGGGCCCAGAAGCACACTCCTTCGTTATTCTCAATTCAGTTACCCACAGTTCTATGAGAGCATGTCCTATGGTCATTAATTTTGGTGACCTTGCATTGGCAGAGGGCTTTGAGCTCAGACCAGCCTTCCTTTTTTATTCCTGCCCAGTTACTTTTTGAGAAAGGAGGCAAGAATTAAAGTCCTCCAAAGGTCAAAGGCACTGTTTTGAACTAATAGCAAAAAAGTCACAACAATCCGAAAAAGAAGTTTCTATTCGTGATAAAATGGTGTATTGATCACATAAAGAAGACAGCCACTCCACAACAGAAAACTCAGCCTTATAGCTCTGTTGTTATCCTCTGTCTGTTCAGGTTCCCTAAGACAGGCTTGTGATCAATTGTGCTGTGATTACCAATGTTCAGTGCAGCATGATCAGCTGCTTTCAGCTCTCACATGCAGCCAGGCAAAGAACATAAAAAAAATTATCACTCATAGTTCAGTGAAACACAGTTCTAAGAGACTTTTTATTGTATTTTTTTTTTCCAATTTGCTCTCACCTAGGTTTTTGAATTTGCAAGATTTTGAAACTTGTCCAATTGATTACTTTTTTGAAGAGCCATCGACTCTACCTAGCTTCTTGGGTGCCTCTTGTCTTTTAAATAATTATACAAACAGGTGTTTTGGAGAGGAAACCGTAGTTTTCTTACAGCTGCAACGCCGTCTTTCAGATTGCAAAGCAGTACATGTGAAACTCTGTCCTGTATTTCTGGAAAAATCATAATGCTGTTGTGATTCTTTTCCCACATTTTGAAATGGAGAGGAACTCTATTTTACTTCTCAATATATCCTTCCCAGATGAATATTGATGTGTAGAAATGAAGTGATATGGTCTGTACCATGTAGCTTAGCAGAAAACCAGATACTGCGTTGGGTTGTAGCGATGGTTTTACACAGGTATGACATCTCATTCATGTTACAGTGAAAAGTCCATGAGTTCTCTTTTTAAACTTATTTTAAAATAATGTTGAACCTACAGAAAAGTCTCAAGAATAATACAAGGAACTCCATATATATGTTCACTCAGATTCATCAATTATTAACATTTTGCCACATTACTTCTTCTTCCCCTTCTCCTTCTTTGTTTTTCCCCACCTCCTTCTCTTCCTTCTTCTTTTCTTCTATTTATTCTTTTTTTCTTCTTCTTCCTTCTTCTTTCTCTCTTTATGAAATATATATTACCTTACATAGCTAGGGTATTGGCTATGTGTACATAAATATATGTATGTATAAAATTATGATATATATGTGTATTATACTATCTTCTCTGAGTCACTTGACAGTGAGATGTGAATATTATAACCTTTTATTGTGCATACTTCAGTGTATATTTTCTGAGAGTGCAGACATTCTCTTACATAACTATTTTGGCCATTTACTGCTGTATGATAAACTAATCCAAAGTTAATTGTGTAAAATAACAGTTACTTTGTATTGCTCATGGAGTCCATGGATCAGGAATTTGGAGTGACGATAGCTGAGATGGCTTGTCTCTCCTTCATACTGTCTGGAGCCTCAACTTGGAAGACTCAAACCTCAAAAGGTGTTTTAAACATATGGATTCTGGAAATATCTGAAGCCTTCTTTATTCACATGTCTGGCGTCTGGATTTGGATGTGTCAAAATCTAGGCTAAGCTATACCTCTTGCCAGAACCTCTACATGTGGCTTTTTCATGTGTCTTTTGTTTTATTGTGGTATGGTGACCTCAGGATCATTGAATTTCTATCATGGCAGTTCAAGGCACCAAGAGCAAGTGTTTCAGTAAATCAGGTGGAAGTTTCAAGGCCTTTTATGACAGCTTCAGAAGTCACACAGTGTCACTTTTGCTGTACTCTATTAGTCAAAGCAGTAACAAACTTGCCAAGACTCAAGGAGGAGGAGAGGAGTTACAACCACATCTCACTGGGAAGAGTAATAATTCACAGTCATCTTTGTAACCAGTGCAATCAACAGCATAATTATAACATCAATTAATTTAACTTTGATACAATACAGTCTACTCCTGAGTTCTTCAGTCAGGCTGACCAGGTCTGAATTCTGTCTCTGCCTCTTACGAGATATATGACATTTGGCAGGTAACTCTGGTTACCAAATCCTCAGGTTCTTCATCTCTAAATGAGGCCAGTAACATATATGTCTCTTAGAGCTGCTGCAAAGGCTAAATAAAATAATTATATGATGACTCTGATAGGAGGTAGTGGCTTAGTAAGCGTTAGGTCTTCCTCCTTGGAGAAGTAAACATGGTACTGAGTGCTCAAAAGACCTATAATTAATTATGGTTATTTGGGAAGCTTTAGAGGTGACTGGCTTTCTGAGAAATAATGGAGAGATTCATTACAAAATTAAAATGTTGCCTTACTAAGTTCTATTTCTGAAGATTCATCTTTTGTTTGATGCTAGATTAGTATCTTCAACTAGGAGAGGGAATCCCTCAAAATTTTTTTAATACAAATTATAGCCATTTTAAGAGAAAAACTGTGCTATTTATCTGTCAACATCACGAAAGTACAAACCTCAAGAACATGATTAATTTCTTTAAAAATTTTTTAACATTACATCTCTCTCTCTCTCTCTCTCTCTCTCTCTCTGTCTCTGTCTCTGTCTCCCTCTATTTATTTCTATCGGTTTTTGAGGAACAGGTGGTTTTGATTACATGAGTAAGTTCGGTAGTGGTGATTTCTGAGATTTTGGTGCATCCATCACCTGAGTAATATACACTGTATCATCCCTCTCCCACCCTTTCCCACTGAGTCTCCAAAGTCCATTGAATAATTTTTATGCATTTGTGTCTTCATAGCTTAGTTTCCACTTTTAGGTGAGAACATACAATGTTTCATTTTTCATTCCTGAGTTACTTCACTTATAATAATGGTCTCCAACTCCGTCCAGGTTGCTCTGAATGCCATTATTTCATTTCTTTTTATGGCTGAGTAGTATTCCATGGTGTGTGTGTGTGTGTGTGTGTGTGTGTGTGTGTGTGTGTGTCTGTCTGTCTAGCTAGCTAGCTACCACAATTTCTTTATCCACTGGTTGGTTGATGGGCATTTGGGCTGGTTCCATGTTTTTGCAATTGCAAATTGTGCCACTATAAACATGCATGTGCAAGTGTTTTTTTGTATAATGACTTCTTTTCCTCTGAGTAGATACCCAGTAGTGGGATTGCTGGATAAATGATAGTTCTACTTTTAGTTCTTTAAAGAATCTCCACATTGTTTTCCATAGTGGTTGTACTAATTTATATTCCCACCAGCAGTGTAGAAATGTTCCCTTTGCATCACATCCCTGCCATAATCTATTATTTTTCAAATTTTTAATTATGGCCATTCTTGCAGGAATAAGGTGGTATCGCATTGTGGTTTTGATTTGCATTTTCCTGATCATTAATGATGTTGAGCATTTTTTCATATATTTGTTGGCCATTTGTGTATCTTCTTTTGAGAATTGTCTATTCAGGTCCTTAGCCCACTTTCTTGCTAATTTGTTTGAGTGCTTTGTGGATTCTGGATATTAGTCCTTTGTCGGATGTATAGATTGTGTAAATTTTCTCCCACTCTGTGGATTGTCTGTTTACTTTGCTAACTGTTCCTTTTGCTGCACAGAAGCTTTTTAGTTTAATTAAGTCCCATCTATTTATCTTTGTTTTTGTTGTATTTGCTTTTGAGTTCTTGGTCATGAAGTCTTTGCTTAAGCCAATGTCTAGAAGGGTTTTCAATGTTACTTTATAGAATTTTTATGGTTTCAGGTTTTAGATTTAAGTCCTAGATACTTCTTGAGTTGATTTTTGTATGAGGTGAAAGGTACGGATCCAGTTTCATTCTTCTACATGTGGCTTGACAATTATCCAGCACCATTTGTTGAGTAGAAAAGAACATGAAAAATTTCAGAATCACTATATGTTTGGCTACAAGTAGCAGAAAAGTCCACTCAAAAATCACTTAAACAATGAAGAAAATTTACTATTTTATAACAAAAAGACCAGAAGCGTGAACATTCCAGAGTTGGTTAATTCAGTAGCTCAGTGATTTCATCAATGGTCCAATTCTTTCCATGTTTCTGCTAAAACCTCCACATGTTGGCCAGGAACACAAACGGAAATCTCATGGTAAGAAGCAGATGCCAGCATCATATTCAGATATGGTAACATTCACAAAAAGAGATGATTTATTCCTCTGAGCTGTTGAGGGTGAGAAAAATCCTTCTCAGAAGTCCTCCAGAAGATGCTTCTCACCTCTCATTCAGTAGACTTGCACCACATGCATGTGTCTAATCCACTTGGGAAAGGAAATGGGACTGCACTGGCTGACTTAAATCAATTAGAATTCACTTTTTGGGTCTGGGGTTGAGATTGGGTCTAACTTCTCCTGAAATATTGCCCATTAGGAGGAAGCTGAATGAGTTTTGGGAGGTATGGGGCAATAAATAGAATCTGCTACAAAATATACGAATTAGATTTTATGTTTTATTCAAGCATTAGAGATTGGATAAAGAATCAATTTTTAAATATCAGCATCATTTGTATGCTGAAGTTCTTCAGTGCCTGAAGTTCTTTAGAATGCAGTTTTGACAAGCAATTGGTATGAAATATAATGAAGATGATTTGGTAATCAAGAAATATGGAGCAGGTTCAAGCAACTTTGCAAGGCTTTTAAAAATAAACATTTCCAAGCTAGTACAAAATTGTTAAAATATAATACAGTGTTTCTTAGGAAAATATTCACTATTTTTTGCATTTATGTTTCTTTTTAGTCCTAGCAAGTAAACTCTATATACAAGGATTTATTTTGTCTTTGTGACTTTAATTTCTCTTATTCAGTTTCCCTATAAAATAATGGATACAATTCAAAATGTATTTTAAAACTAAACATTATCATTTTTCTTGTCTAATTTTAATTTGTGTTTGAATTTTCCACCCAAGTATACTAGTGATTATAGACCATGTTTGAAGCAATGGCAGCTCTCACTTATTAACTCAGTAATGCCTGGAGAAATGTGAAATTTTTCTGGAATGCAATTTGGGGAAGTGGAAGAGATCAGCTTTTAATGGCATCATGTCATTTGTTACATTACAGTTAATATTAGACATGTAGGCTAGGTAATGATATAACAAATAACCACCCCTAATTCTCAGTGGCTTAAAACAAGAAAGGTTTATTTTTTGCTCAAACTACATACAAAGAAGTTCAATGGAATATAATGGGCTCCATTCCTATTAGAAACTGAGAAACAGGCTGATGAAGAAGTCACCATCTCAACTATGCCATAGAGAAAGGGAAACTGGGGGAATCGTCATGCCAGCAATTAAATGCTTGGTCAAGAAGCTCTACACATATATCTTCTCACATTTCATCAATCTGTACCAATTGCATAGTACTCCAACCCCCAAGAGCCAGAAGTGTGATCCAACCAGGATCCTGGGAGATGGAGAGCCACCAATATTGGTGAGCAGTATTTTTGACTATTGCAGAGATGTATCAGTGTACATCACTACATTTCAACAGAAGGGAAGACATGTCCCAACAATTAGTTTTCAGTTGTGATAAATAAAATGAAAATTCTTCAGTTAGACTATTTCTCTAGAAGCTGACATTATCAGAAATACAGTTTTATGAAGGACAACAGCTTCTAATCTCATGGTTTTGAACTGTGATGTCACTTTGCCCTCATGATAAGGGTCACATTTTAGTAAAATGGAGACTTTTCTAAATAGACAATGTCCTTGCCTATGGGATAAGGAGAGGGTGATACCAACCAAGTAATCCTTGGAGTATATTTCTAATTGCTCAATCTAATTTCTTCCTCATTTTCTATTCATGAGTCTTCTGTCCACATTGCTTTTACGTCATTGATTTTTAGGTTTTTCCTCCTCTTTGTTTCATTTGCAAACATTCGGCCGTGTCCATTTTTTGGCATAGATGATGAATATGCTAAAAAAGAATTTAAAACTTTTACTGCTGTTGTTGATATATGAGCACAGTGAACAAGCACATGTTATCTGCTTTGTTTGATGTGAATTCTGAATATTCCAGCCATTTCTCTCCCCTGAGGACTCCACCATGGGCTCCTTAATAAATCGGGTTTAAATAGCAAGATTGGCAGTAGAGGAAATGTGTCATGAAATAGAAAATAAAGTGTAAACTGCAGCCACTACTCTCCATTGTTGTTGTTAATAATAATAAACAACACCCAAGTAGTAAATGCACTTCTCATTCTAGGCTCTCTAGTGGTAATTGTGATGTATACAGGTGTTTTATATATATAATTTTGTTTTTTACTCCACTCAATCCTCAGAACAAATAGAGTGAGTTAACTGGTATTATCTCCATCTTTCATGAAAGGAAACTGAGTCTCAGAGAGACTTGTCCAAATTTAAACAGCTTCTAAGTGTCTCCAACTGCTATCAAACTTTGAAGATTTAGGCTTGATTTTATTAACTGTCTGGTTCTTAAAATTTATTTCTTTAAGACATTATCTGTACCTACAATTATTTTAACAATAACTCACTGCCTTCTACATTATATAATACTGTTTTAAGTTTACCTTTATAATATTTTCATCATACTCTAAGTGCCTCCAAAACCTCTGCATGATTAGAGCCCTAACTCCTGGGACTCAGCAGGTAGTCAGTAAGAATTTGTGATTGAATGAATGATGCATATGAGGTTCACAAGCTTCACTGAAAGCTGCCGAACCTCCCCATGTGGTCCAGTTCGGACCAGGGAGATCTCTACTATATAAGCCATCAGTGCGTCCAAACAAGCAGAATTAACTATCTGCCCTTCTTACCTATGTAGAAGAGAAACATTTTAAAATGACTTTTCATACACACCTGTAAAAAAAAAAACTGCATGCTGATTGAAGAAATCTTGAAATACAGAGACATATAAATAAAAGTCACTCCAAATTCCAACAGTAAATACTATTTTCAATCACTGTTTTTAAAGCCATTTATATAAACACACAATTATCATAGCTGTAATCATGTACAGTTTTGCAGCCTGTTGTTTCACTTTTCATTATGTTCCTTAAAATAATTTTAAAATGATACTTGTCATACTTTCCTTTATACTGAGTGGCCATAATTTATTACTGGACAGTTAGGGTCTGTCACTGTTTGCTATTATAAATAATGTTGCGATGAGCATCTTTCTACATAAATCTTTGTAAGCATGACTTTCAGTGCGCCATCTGTTTCTTGGAGTCCTGTAGTTGGTGACACACACCTCTGTTAACTGATATTTGACACTTGGAACTGAAACCATGCAGCTAGAACTTGTCAAGAAGACAAATAGGGTAGCAGTGACCTGTCTCATGTTCATAAATAGACTGGATACAACTATAATTTTGCAGGCTATTTGTTTGGTTAGAAGCTGAATGCCTCATTGATTCCACACATAATGTCCAGAAGAATGAAGGTGACCTTGGAGACAGCCAGCCATTTAGAATCCAATTAATCAAGCCTCAGGATAGTTTCATACCCAACACCAACCAGAAACATCATGATCTGTCAGATTCTTGTTACTCAGAATTAGATTTTAGGAAGGAATGTGGTTTAGGTGTAGCTCATAGGTGCTTTTTTGGAAATAACAGAGGAGCTCAATCTTTTAAACTAAGAAGTGTGGATTGTAGGAGTTGAAGGCTTTGTTGGAAAGAGAAAGAAAATAACATCTTCTAAAATTTAGTGAGCTTTGTTGGAGACTGCCCCAAAGTGGCAACTTTTCATTAAGCTTGAACGTCTCATAAACAGAGGACTTGAATTTTAAAATCATAGTCTTAGAACTGTTTTGTGTCTTTGCTTCCAGGACATCAGAAATATATAACATGCCTATTCATAAAGTTCTTTAAGCTGGGGTTTCACTTATTTTGTCAGTATATTGCAGAACCATCAACAATTCATATCCATATTTTAAAAAGACTTGAATTGATTTTCAGTTACTTAAGCTGCAAGCATAAAGACTTAGAATTCATCTCTAACAGCCAAAGAGATAAAGCTTTTACCTTAGATCTGGAATTTATTTAATCTTCTAGGACAGAATTGGAGATATCATGTTCAAATTCCAGGTATTTAATTTGTTTCAGTTTTGTTCTCTGCTTCATGTTTATAATTTTATCACTAGCTCTTAACACTTATTGTACTAAATTGCTATCTCAGTATCAGAGTGTAAAAATTCAACTGGTAAATAGTATGCAAATCAGCCTAATGCAAACTTTAATGGATTAGTGCACTCAAAAAATTCTTTGAAACAAAAGTAGCTGAAGTGGTAAAACGACCAAGTAATCACCATTAGAAAGGATGATTGCTACAAATAAAGAATAAAATACTTTATAGCCAATGTGACTGATTTTAATTAAAAAATATGAATGTAATAGCTGGTATGACCCTTTGATTATTCCATGGGCTGTAAATAGAAAATATGTTTTTCCAATCACAGTGTTGTGGGTTGAGTTTTGTCCACTGAAAATCTGTGGTGAAGCTCTGACCCCAGTACCTGGGAATGTGACCTTATTTAAAAATAGAGTCTTCGTTGATATAATCAAGTTAAGATGAGGTCTTTATGTTACTGGTGGAGAGTGTCCAGGTTCTTGATGTCTTGAACAAAGAACTGGACAAAATGCACAAACAAAACAAGGAAAGAATGAAGCAGCAAAAGCAGAGATTTATTGAAATTGAAAGTACCCTCCACTGGGTAGGGGCAGGCCCAAGATAGAGGCTTAAGAGCCCCATTACAGAATTTTCTGGGGTTTGAATACCCTCTAGAGGATTCCATTTGTTACTTGGTTTATGCCCTATGGAAATGAAGAGGGTGAAGTAAAGTTACAATATCACTTACTCCGTGTATGCCCTAGGTAAATGGAGAGGATATTTCTTGTCATAGCTGAAGTGTTTCTATTTGATTTAGCTCTAGGAAGTCAGCATGAATTGTGAATCAGCCTCATGTTCCTTATCTCCAGACCCTACTCTCCTGCATCATTTAGCGCAGGCCTAATTTAACAAGATTAGCATCCTTATAAGACAAGGGAAATTTGGGCAGACATTGACAAAAGGAAGACAATAAAGGGCCACGTGGTGATGAAGGCAGAAATTGCAGTGATGCATCTATAAGCCAAGGAATGCCAGAAATTGCTGGCAAGCACCAAAAGCTGGAAGAGGCAAGGAAGGAGTCTCTTTTACACGTTTCAGAGGGAGCATCTTGGTTTCAGGTTTCTAGCCACCAGAATTGTGAGACAAAAAGTTTCTGTTTGTTTGGCTTTGTTATGGCAGCTCCTGCTTTCAATAGGGTCTGCCAAATTCCATTCTCCTTCTTAGCTCTGGCACAGATCAGACAGATTTCTAGTCAGTTTCTGTTTTTTGAAAGTTGGTCCAGTTTAAGTCCCAAGCTCATATCTGATTTTCATTCCATCTCCTTCTTCCTTCCAGTCCCAGTGGTGGCCCTTCCTCTTCTCTGTGCTCCACGGGAGCCACCAAGTTTCCATTACGACCTTGTGCCATGGGATGCAGATGGAGAAAAGGGCTGTATCCATATTCTCCCCAGTCAGGCTGCAACTATGAGACAGGGGCAGACCACTCTTGTAAGCATCCTGCCTTCAGCACTTGCTAGGCAGTAAGTGGTCTTAGGTCTTAAGCCTTGCCAGTGGCAGCTATGATTCCACAGCATCCATCCAGCTAGGGCACCACCATATATCTATCCATAGTGTAGGTAACTCCACTGGAACTGCCCAATGAGTTCATTTTGCTCACTGCCCAGAGAGAGCTGATTTATCAAGACAGGGGATTGCAATAGAGAAGCTTAATTCAGACAGAGCCAGCTGAATGAGAGGCCTGAGTTTTATTATTACTCAATTTAGTCTCTCTAAAAATTCAAAGGCCAGGGTTTTTCAAAGAGAGTTGAGGGGAAGAAGGAGGATGGCTGGGCAATGGGTACTGCTGCTGATTGGTTGGGAGTGCAATTATAGGAGTATGGGAAATTGTCCTCTTGCTCACTGAGTCACCTGTGGGTGGGGCCGCAGGAGCGGTTGTTGGATCCAGGTGGAGCCATTGGTCATCATATGCAAAAAACCTGAAAAGATATCGCAAAAAACCTGAAAAGATATCTCAAAAAGCCAATCTTAGGTTCCACAATAGTGATGTTGTTTGCAGGAGTAACTGGGGGAAGTTGCGCATCTTGTGCATCTGGAATAATGTGTTGGTAATCGTGTATGTCTACACCTTAACAGAATTCAGGTTCCTCTCATCTTTCTAGTGTGGTGGTCTCTCATTAGTTTTATAAAGGCTGTTGAGTTTGGAGGAGAGGCTATTATCATTTAAACTATAAATTAAATGTTTGTCTCCCAAAGTTAGCTTGGCCCAAGCTCAGGAATACTAAAGAGTAGTTTGGGGCCGGGCGCGGTGGCTCATGCCTGTAATCCCAGTACTTTGGGAGGCCGAGGCCGGTGGATCACGAGGTCAAGAGATCGAGACCACCCTGGTCAACATGGTGAAACCCCGTCTCTACTAAAAATACAAAAAATCAGCTGGGCATAGTGGCGAATGCCTGTAATCCCGGTTACTCAGGAGGCTGAGGCAGGAGAATTGCCTGAACCCAGGACTTGGAGGTTGCGGTGAGCCGAGATCATGCCATTGCACTCCAGCCTGTGTAACAAGAGTGAAACTCCGTCTCAAAA
>NW_016107395.1:687737-690251 GCF_001604975.1 Cebus imitator
AAAAAAAAAAAAAGAGTAGTTTGAAGGCTAAAGGCAAGATAGAGGTTGGTTAAATCAGATCTCTCTTACAGACATAATTTCCTCCCTGTTAGAATTTCAGCAAAGGTGGTTTCATCACACCCTACAACTTGTCTTAGGTGTTTGGTTGCCTGGCTTCAGTGGACATTTTCAGCATCCTCCTCCTCCTCCTCACCAAAGGGAGAGAATAGGCTTGGGGGAAGAACAGGACTCCCACTCACAACTCCGCATTCCTGTGGCTGCAGATTCCCATGACTCCCTTCCCTACTTATCTAGTCCCATTTTATAGCCTGGAAAGTTGTAGGGCTGGCATGAGAGTTGGGTTGAACAGAGCCAATTTAATCTTGGGGAAAGTTTCTTGATTCAATTGTTAGTGGCTCTCCTTAGGATGTGGGAGTATTTAATACCTCCTTGCCCTTAGCTGGTGTCTTGGATGTGCTGAAGGCTTATGATGCTTATAGGAGTGGCCTGCACCACTCAGAGTGAGAAGGGAATAGGGTGGTATGACTGGGAAAAAGGTGGGTTACTGACTCCTGGGAAAGGAAAAGGTCACAATCAACCTCTGTTACACCAGGAAAATGTTTTTTAGTTTATAGGCATTTTCATTCCTCATTTTTCTTCTTTAATATTATGATGTATGTTAGATTTTGCAGACATCCTATGATTAATGAGCTGGATCAGGAGCTGCATGTATAAGGTCTAGGGAGAAGGTTTGTGGGTTGCTGTGGCTCACAGCCTTCTTCCAAGAGGTGGGGATCCCTGTGAGTTTTGCTGAAAGAGAATCTGCTTCCACTCACCTGTTTGGAGGTTGGCTATGGTTTTGAGATCAATTACTTAATCAGGATTAGCTGTGTGATGACACTATCTCTAAATTCAGTGTGCATACAATGTGATGCTCTAATGATCATCAGCAGTACCACCTGGAATGTTGTTAGAAACACATTCTCGGGCTACACCCCAGAACTACTGAGTTAGAAACTGGGGTGGTTCCAGGCATCTACCTGAACATACACATCCTCTAGGTGATTCTAATGCACCCTGGTATTTGAGAACTGCGGCTCCAAAGATGCCTCTCTTCTCCAGTTCAAATTGATACCCTAGCCTCTCTAATAAACTGGTTTCTGCTTTGTATGGTCTAATGAAAAGATATGACTTACCTGAAAAAACCATTCCTTCAAAATTCTCTGACAGTTTTCCATCCATCACACACTTCACCCTAAAGCTTTATAATGCACTTTAGTTGAGGCAAAGAGAATCTCTTTTCTACTTTCTGAGAGAATAGAACTCCAGAAGTTTATTCTTGACTACTTTAATTTCCACTGGAGTTCAATCATCCCTACAGTGATGTTTGTTGTTATGGAATATTTCCTTGCATAAGATGATAATTAAAAACGGGACTCACCCTTCCCTGCTGTATTTTCTTCAAAGCAATGATCACCATAAAACATGCTGCATATTTTACCTGTTTATTTCATTGTGTGTATGTCTCCCCCTGGATGAATGTATACTTCATGAAGGCCAAGGCTTTTGTCTGTTGTATTCTTTGCTGAGTTCTCATGACTTTGGGTCAGTACTTGACATCCTGTATACATAATAAAATTGTTTGCTGAATGAAGACATGAAAGTTGGGTTTCAAGAATGTGTTTTAGAGGTTCTAGAGATTTCTGTTTGATTGATTCATTGAAGAAAATTATGGTTTTATTTTTATTTCTAACTGTGAAAATGCTTAATGTCACAGGCTTCTTAAGGGCCTCAGGAGTCCCATTATTTTTGTGCAATGTGAACAGGAGAATTTACCAGACTGCTGTGGAAGTTGATATCTAGAGGCATGCTACAGGGTGTCATGAGCTGGAACTGAATAAGACATGCCAAACAGAAGAGGCCGGGGAGAATAATGATCTCAAACTAACACAAAATAATTTTTGTCAGTAACTTTGAGCATGCCAGTCTGCTGTTTGTACAAGAATTCTCATTTGTAGAACTTGTTTCTTCCGGATGGTAAATCTGTTAATTGTGCTGGGTCTAGCAGTAATTGTGCTAGGCCTAGCAGTAATTGTGCTAGGCCAAACACTTTCCAGGATGCAGTATTTCCACCTTCCTGTTTGCACATCTTATAGCTCCCACTTCACAGATGTTCAACGTTTTCTCACTCGTTGACGATCCCACTTTGACACAGTAGAGTTGGCTTCCTCCCTTGAAGCACTGTGGGGGCAATAGGCAGACACATTTGGAAGTGGAGGCTGTAATGAGAAAGAGAGAGAGAGACAGTGTGACTCACCACAGTACATTAGGGTTTGGTTTTGCCTAACTCATCCCTAGGGTGTCGAGCTCCTTGATGGTGTTGAATTAAGTTTAGTCTAAAGCTTTCTCCAATGAATGAGAAAGCTAGAAAACAAGAATTAAAAACAAAACAAAACAAAACAACGAAACATCCCACCAAAGGCAATGACCCCAAAGACCCAACTGTGATTGAATAGAGAGATCTGTATGTAAGAG
>NW_016107395.1:690516-702843 GCF_001604975.1 Cebus imitator
TTTTTTAATCATTGGCATTGTGTAAGTACATTTGTAGTTATCACTTGAAGAGTGTGTACTGTGAGGCCATACAATATGCCAAGCACTTTACCTGCATTACTTTGTTGAACCCTTACAACAAACATAGGAACTAGGCTATCATACTAATTCTACAGAAGAAGAAGCTGAACTCAAAGAAGTTAAGCCCTTTGCCCATTGCTACACAATTAGTAAATGGTAGAAGCAGGATTTAAATAATACGTGACTCACAGTACTGAGCTCTTTAACGATATCTGTGACTATATATCACATTTGCTTATTTCTTTCAAGAATATTATTGGGGGCCAGGCGCAGTGGCTCACGCCTGTAATCCCAGCACTTTGGGAGGCCGAGGCAGGTGGATCACGAGGTCAGGAGTTCAAGACCAACCTGACCAACATGGTGAAATCCTGTCCCTACTAAAAAATACAAAAATTAGCTGGGCATGGTGGCTCCAAGGAGCTTTAATCTCAGCTACTTGGGAGGCTGAGGTAGGAGAATTGCTTGAACTGGAACCCTCTGGAGGTTGCAGTGAGCTGAGATGGCACCACTGCACTCCAGCCTGAGCTACAGAGTGAGACTCCATCTCAAAATAAATAAATAAATAAATAAATAAATAAATAAATAAGTAAATAAAAGAATATTATTGAGTTATACCTGGGAATCTGTATTTTTAATAGTTAAATTGGGTGATTCTCCTATGAGGCCTGCTTTTGGAATCATGAAAACACTTCATAATTCATTTAAGTCTTATGTTCATGAAACAGGTTTAAAACAATCATTTAGTGATAAAGTTACCAAAGCCGAGTATATTAAATTAATTTTGAACAAAGGTTTATAGGTTCATTTATTATATATGAATTTTAGTCAAAGGTCAAGGTCCTCCACAGTTTGGCCTCAACTTCCATTTCCAACATTATCTTTTTAACTTTCTTCATTTCAAGTAGATTAACTCTCTGTTTTTCCAACAAGACCCCAAATGTGTTCTAGATTTTGTTCTTTCCCCATGCCATCTGCCTTTTTTGCCAGACCGATGTGCTCTTTCCTACTTCTCCCCACATGTCCGGTTTCTATGTCTTGCATCCTCAGTGAAGCATTTCACAGCAACATATCCATACTCAGATCTTTTGATCTTTTCTTTTTTTGAGAAGGGTCATACTCTGTCTCCCAGGCTGGGGTGCAGTGTCCCAATCATGGCTTACTGCACCCTCGAACTCCTGGGCTCAAGAGATCCTCCCACCTTAGCTACCCAAGTGGCTGGGACTACAGGTGCGCCCAACCAGCTCAGCTAATCTATTATTCTTTGTAGAGACAAGGTCTCATTATGTTGTCCAGGCTAGTGTCAAATTGCTGGGCTCAACGGATTCTTCTGCCTTGGTGTCCCCAAGTACTGGGATTACAGGTGTGAACCACAATGTCTGACCAGATTTTCTCTTTTTTTTCTTTTTCTTTTAGGTTCAGGGATACATATGTAACTTTGTTATATAGGTAAATTGCATGTCATACGGGTTTGGTGTACAGATTATTTCATCACCCAGGTAATAAGCATAGTGCCTGATAGGTAGTTTTGTGATTCTCTTCCTCCTCCCACCCTCCACCCTCGAGTAGGCCCTGGTGTCTGTTGTTCCTTTCTTTGTGTCCCTATGTTCTCATTGTTTAGCTCCTGCTCATAAGTAAGAACATGTGGTATTTGGTTTTCTGTTCTTATATTAGTTTGATTAGGATAATGGCTTCCAGCTCTATCTATGTTGCTGCAAAGGACATAATCTTACTGTTTTTTTATGATTGCATAGCATGTCATGTTGTATTTTTATCACGTTTTCACATTTTCTTTATCCAGTTTATTGTTGATGGGTACTTAGGTTAAGTCAGTCTTTGCTAACGTGAATGGTGCTATGATAAAATACATGTGTATGTGTCTCTATGATAGAATGATTTATATTCCTTTGGGTATATGCTCAGTAATGGGATTGCTGGGTCAAATGGTAATTATGTTTTAAGTTTTTCGAGGAATTCTATTCTAAGTTCTTTGAGGAATCGCCACACTGCTTTCCACAATGGCTGAACTAAAGAAGATCTTTACTTCAGTGGTGTAAACTTGTCAGTACCATATCTGACTTTTAAAAAAACATTCTTATTAGTTAGCTTTTCATATGTCTTTTCCCCAAGACAATTGCTAAGTGCTTTTTTAGAGAGCAGTGTAGCTCATCCGTCTGTGTGTTCTATTCAGCTCTTAACAAGGTACTCAGTTAATTCCCCGGATCAACTGATTTCAAATTCTGAATTGTGGGTACAGGTATAAGCATACAAAAAATAAATTTATTTAATGGATCTGGAATAATTCATATTGCCAAAATACCTCAGTCAGCATGAGTATCAGGAATGAGGTCATGAATGAACTGCTTATTTTAGGCAGACATTAATTCTTTCCCATCTATCTCAACTGAGGGGAAAAAATAGGGAAAGGAAGTAGGGAGATATTCATATGCACCACGTGCCTGGGCATCTTGCCCTTGGTAGGAAACATTTTATGAAAAACCATTTATTTCCTTACTCTGCTCTCTGTCAAACAGCTAGGGAAAATTGTCATTCATTGCTGGAAAGAATTTCTTGTCCATTGTTGGAAGGGATGGAGTTTGGTGAAAGACAGGTGACTGTTCCACCTCTGGTTAGGAAATCAGTTCCTTAGGTTTTTGGAAGGGCCACGGTCACTACTCTGTTAGTATGGGTATAACTTAAATATTCTTTGCCTAATCAAAGAGCATTTAAGCTTTACACATGCTTAAATTTTCAGACTACCAGCACCAGAAGGCCCTTCCCACCACCTCCACGAATTCATTTTTAACATTCAGTTCTCATGCTTCTATGCCTAAGAAACCTTTCCAGACCAGAAGATATTTCTCTCTCTTATAGCTCTTATCACATTCTGCCTTGTACTAAAGCGATTCATGTAATTATTTTCTAATGTTACTCCTTAACAATTTGAGGGGTAAAAAGAGTCCCTCATTTAAAAACCCTCATCATGCCTTGAATAGTGACTTCCACATTGGCTGCTAAATGGATGTTGGCTGAACAAATTTCCCCTTCCTGTTGGTTGGTGGTAGATATTTCTGAAATTCAGATCAAATACTTAATATTGATAAATAGGCGTTCGGGGGAATTTCATTTATGTTGTAAATTTTGAATAGTGACCTTCATGTTACTTTGAAATTCACTTTAAACTTTTAAAAAAATTCATTGTAGATAGAGAAGGAAAAGAGTAACTAAGAGCACAATGTAATCAAGAACACAGTTTAATCAAAGTGATGTTCAATTGAACTGAAAATTACTAATATTCCAACTTGCCATGAGTGGCCTGGGTATAAAATACGTTTTTTTTTTTTTTTTTTTTTTTTTTTTTTTTTTTTTATAAAAGACAGCTTTGTCTGTCTTCATAAATGCTATCACTGATACTTTTCTATAGTACTAATCCAAACAGAACCCTCTGTGGCATTTACTTTTGCTCACCAATTAAAGAAAGCTGGCAGAGGCAAATCATGTCTTCGGAGAAAAAAATGCTTTGAGTTTCCTGATTGTGTGCAGAACCAAAAAATATTTTAAATTGCCTAGATAAATATTCTATTAAGAAATGTTCATGTGTTAGTTTGACTACCCAAAGCATTTTGAACAATATTGGTTAAGTAGTCACAGTTAGTACTTTTTAAAAACAAACTTAGACTCCTCAAGTATGTGAGGATTTAGATATGTGTACAGCAAAGGGGTAATAGTAAAGACAGGCATTTTGACAAAATTGAAAACTGTTGATTATTTTTCACTCAGGCAGATTTGAAAGGAATAATTTGTGGGAAAATAGCAAAAAAATAAATAAATTATTTGCAATAGAAGAGACTGCTTCTCTATGATAATTAAGGAAGAACGGAAGGTAACACTAAAGACAGCCCCAAATGCCTGACCTATCTATTACAGTATAGTCAGGGACCAGTTCTTACCTTCCCTGCTGACCAAATTTCTTTTCTTTTCTCTATGTATTTTTGGCAATAATGTTCTTACACTATATTTCTCAGAGCAAAAGTTTATATTTCAATTCAAAATGATGTTGTATAATACTTTCAGCACTTTTCTACCACAATTATTGTTTGCAAGAGAGACATCAGTTGGGTAATGGCGTTGGTCAAGCATAAAAAAAGGGTTTTTGTCTAAAAGATTATTTAATAGTTATTAGAATTAAGCAACATACATATCAGGGCCTGGTTTGCTGTATCTTATGTGGAACTGCCTTATTCAGACATAGCATGAAGGTTGAAAACCCCAGATACTGGCCTCCTGAGTTATCACCATCAGATGCCAGCTGTGTCTACCCTCTGTCTGGTTTCAATCTTGTGGCCTGTCAAGGGAGTTGAATCTTGATAATCAACTTTACATGGATCAGGAAAGACCTGGTTTTGAGTAATAAGACCTCTCCTCTTTCCAGGACTGAGCTGAAGACCACTGGGCCACAAAGTCAAAATTACTCAAGGGGAACATACGGTTTTTATCTTTCTTTTGCAAAAGTAAGGTGGTTTCAGCAAAGATTCTTTTGCATACTTTATTCTCCAATTTAAGATGCCTTTTTGGTAAAGTTCCACAAAGGAAAGATCTCTGACTATTTGGGTTCTGTTAAGTTGTAATCTCCAATCCATCTTTTGTAAAAGATATAAAGCTTAGTTGGGCTATTTCAGGGTCAAACTTCGCCTTGGAACAAATGTACTGCTCTGAAGTCCCTGCCTCTAAACAATTCACAAATGTAATGTCTATTGCCAGTAAACTTAGGGCAAATGGAAATAGAGTGCCACTCCTTAAGTACCAAATTGGCAGAGATACAAAGGAATGATAACTCCAAGGTTTGGTGAGAGTGTGGGAGTGCAGTCTTTATTAAATATTCTAGAGTGAAATATAATATGGCAAAACATTTCTGGATAGGGAGCCAATATATATTATATCAATAAAAATTAATATTTAAAAATAATATTTACCTAGAGATTTCCTTTTCTAGGCTATATCCAAAGGAAGTAATCTTAGATCACAGATTGATTTGTGACAGGTTTATATATGAAGGCCCTATTAATGATAGCAAAATGCAGGAGACAATTTAAATGCCCAACCAAAGATTGGTTAAATAAATCATAATACCCATATAGACTTTCGCAGACATTGAGAATTATGTGGCAGAATAATATATGTTGATATGAAATTAGTTCTATGATATAGTAAATGAAAACCAGTAATATATAGAATAACATGTAGACTATGATCCAATTTTATATTTAAAAAATTTGCATCATATGCAAGGCCACTCCTGAGATGTTTGAGTCTCAGGAATAAAATTTTTTATGGGGTGCTTGCCTATAAACAATTGCAGTCACCCCAAATTAGTGTGTCAGCATCATACTATTTTTCTAATTTCAAGTAATCTTGAGCAAGAATGCCCTGCTGGCTAGCAGGAGCAATTTGTTCACCAAGCTGTTTTCTGAGAATGAGGGTCTAGCTCTGGGCCAGAGATGACTCCACAGGCATGAGCCCCAGAGCTATTTGGGGCATCTGGCTGACCCCATGCATGGTGGGGAGGAGAAGCAGTAGAGAGTCGGAAAATTTAACAGTGCCTGGGTTTATGTGGGACACTGTCTGGGCTCAGGGTGTCCTACTTGAATAGTATTGCCAGCCTTGGCTTATCCCAGGCACTGAAAGAGGACTTAAAGAAATTTAAGAAAGATGCTTTGGCATTGCAAAATCCAGACCTACCTGGACAGCACTATTGGTCCCAGACAGTCCCAACCACCAGAAGAAAACTTAGACACTTCTGGTGAAGACCCTCCAAAGTTGGGACTCGGAGGGATGCCTAAAGCATGAGATCAGGACAGGTGTTCTTCCCACTGGGGCCTCAGGATGGTACTGATTATGCACAGAGAAAGGATTGGAAAGAGATACATCCACATTACTGTAGTAATATTTCCAAATGCATAGTCAGGTGGTTCTGATTATGCACAGAGAAAAGATATTTCCAAATATGCACAGGGAAAAGATTGGAAAGATATGCACCCACATTACTACAGTAGTTATTTCTACTTCTGGGTGATTATAATTTTCCTTTCTGTTTAAATCATTTTATGATTATTTTTATAATGAAAAGGAATTATTTTTGATTAAGGATAGGTTATTTTTAAGAAAGATGATGTATAAACGCAAATAAGCTGAGATGAAGGTTAAGTGAGAACATTTAGTATGATCACCAGTGGAACTTACCTAAACATGTTTCCCAGTCATAGCAGGTGTCATAGCCACAGGATTCTTTCTTTGTGCTATTGAATGAAAATCTTGCCCTTTCAAGACCCCATTCTAACTGGCGGCCTTCTTGGCAGGAACCAATATGTAGAAAATGGAGTTGCTGATGATGTAAACACTTCTCAGCCAGAAACTTACAAGCGGGTGAAGTAAAGTAATCATTAGATTCTGTGTCAAACACACAGAGATCTTCTGAATGATGGCTGCACAAGAGAGGAAAGCAAGCATTTCCATATGAAGACCAGAAAAATACAGGGGCACGTAACCAATGTAGTATGTTAACTCATTAACACGTTTTCTTTTGCTTGTTTTCCCACTCTGGGCTTGAGTGGGAGGAAAATAAAGGTGTTGATATAACTGAATTTAAAGTGTTTAAGTGTGCAGAAATTAAGTCTTTATAACCAAAATTAGATTTTTTTAATAAACAAAGTCATGCAAACTTAGGACACTGGGTTGAGAATTAAAAAACTTGCTACTCAATGGGGAAGGAAGAATTCAGCAGGGCACAGGAATATCAGTTATATGGAAAATTCATTTATTTCATGTTTGTGCTTCAAGAAGCTCAGCAATTCCATCAAGCTGGTTACGCTAGACTGGGTTTCCCAATTTCCAGACACAGTCTGTAGGGTATCTCTTACCTACAGTCTTCTTCTGGAGAAATACAAATGCATTCAGATCCTGATTGTTTCTGTCCCAGCTGACAGTGGCCTTTTAATTTTGTCAGAATATCTGAAACAAAAGAAAAAAGGAGAGAAGAAGTGCACAGCATGCATTCTAAGTGGTAAGCTTGAATTCAGAGAAGAGGCGGTGGTAAAGGATTCATATTTATCTCCTGGAGTTACAGCATTCATTTTGACTTCTCTAAATATGTTGTCAATAAATATTCCATCTGAAAAGTCCTTTCCAGTGCACATGAGGTGTCATTTTCCAATCTAAAATTGCTATTATGTTCAGATAACTAAAGAAAATGGAACCGTTGAAACTTCTGTTCACTTGTTTTTCAAATATTATTGAATATGAATGATATTCCCAGGACTCTGTAAGGTTCTGGAGACAGTAGATTGAGCATAAACTGACCCAGATCCTGTGCTCACCAAGCTTATAGTCTTGTGGGTACAGATAGACATTAATCAAACGAGCACTAATATACATATAGAATTGTTGCTGTTCTTAGTGCTATTAAAGAGAAGCATATAATAAAAAATTGACATAGCTAGAAAGATTAGGAAAGGTAAAATGAAGAAAGAAAAGTTAGGCTGTTCAATGCAGAGGAAACTTAATGAATGGAAATATTCAAAAGGGAGGCAGCATGTGAGTTTCCTGAAATTGAAAGAATCCAGTGTGGTTGAAGTGCTGAAAAACGAGAGTAAGGAACAAGATGTGGCCAGAGAGGTGGGTTGTGTGATAGGATGTGCAGGGGGCTAACAGGGTCTCATTTTATAAATAGTAGACAGTCTCTGATGTTTTAAGCAGGGAATCATGTGACAAAATCAGCCCTGGATTTTGAAAAAGAAATTAATTCTGGTTTCTGTGCAGAGAATGGATTTGAAGAGACTGGTGGTCAATAGGGCCCCAGGGAGATAATCTATGAGGTGATTGTAACAGTTCAGGTGAAAGAGGATGATAATTTGGACCAAAATTCCAGAGGTGGAAATGGAGAGAAGTGGATAAACTTGAGACACATCTAGCAGGTAAAACAGTGATATTACATATTGTGGGTAAGTTATTAGAGCTGTCAATTATATGTTTCTTGGGTTTCTGATTTGAATAAGGGAATACACATTGGTGCCTTACCTGAAATAGAAAATATTAGAAAATGCTTAGTTTTAGGAAGCAAGGGTGATGACTTAAGAGTTCTCCTCTGTACCTGTTGAATTTATGGTATCTTTAAGACATCCAAACAATGTAAATATATAGGAATTTGGATATCCATGTCTAAATCTCGGTGGCGAAGTCTGTGCTAAAGATTTAAATCTGTTATTAGTCTATGGGGGAATCACTGAAGCTATGCATGTGGGTGAGATTCTTCAGTAGGAGAGTGCTGTGTGAGGCAAGGGGACAGGTCCAAGACTTGGGAAACTCCAGTGATTAGTGTCCAAGCACTGGAGGAACCTGCCAAAAATAGAGGGCAACAGCAAGAGATGTTGGAGCTAAACAAGAATATGAAGCCAAGGAAAGAACATATGCGCAGAAGTTCAACATTGCTGAAGGTTGCTGAGAGGTCAAAGAAGATAAGGAAAAAAAATGTCCATTAGATTTAACAATATGGATGTGAATGACTTGAAAGTCAGATTTTCTTACAAGAATCAAGGGAGAAATGCAGCTTCTAAATGTAGGTATTAATCCCTGCATGACATTCTAGGTACTAGGACATTATGGTGGGAAAAAAAAAAGGATGGAAGGAAGAAGGTAGAGGAGAGAATAGGAAAGGAGAAGAGAGGAAAAATGAAAGAGAAAGCATATTTATCAAATACTTATAATAATGGATTTATAATTAAGGGCTAAGACCAGTATTCTGAAGAAAAGGAACATGGTTTTAGGAGACCCCATCACCATAAAGACCCCAATTGGGAAGAGTAAGGAAGGATCCATGAGGAAATGACGCTTGAACTAAGATGAGGACCTGAATAGTGTGTAGACGAGGGAGGGGGATGAAAATGGAGCGAAACTGGGAGTATATTTATGAAAGAGGGAACTTTTGTTTCTTTGCTCATGTTGAGGCCCACCTAGAGAACCTGGACCTGGGGCCAAACTCCTGAGTCTATTGAATGAAACAATTTTTTTTGGATCCAGATCTGACATTCAGGCATCCCCAGAACCAAAATGACCTTGTGAGCAAGTTAATTGTCAAGGCAGAACTGGAGGCTCAGCTCACACTTTCTCCTCTAAACCTATGAAGTAGAAGATTTGATAAGGAAAGGTGGTTCGTGTTAGAAGCAAAACTAAACATTTAAAAAATGTCTAAGTTTTCTTATTCACAGCTGTTTTCATTTCCTTCTATTACCCCCATTCTATCTGGTAAAACTTGGCCCAGAGCCTTCCTGAACGTGGAGACCTGTAGTTCTGGTTAGGCTTTAGCTACTACGGTTTATATTGAGGTGGGATTGGTTTTGCGTACCTATGCCTCTTTGCCCTTTGTAATTCTACATTTAGGCCAGGGAGGAGCAGCAAGGTGTACATTATTTCCAAAGAGAATCAATCAGCTATCAAGGGGCACAGAGGCTTGCTCTATCACTACAGGTTTACAATTGTCAATGATCTTATGCAACGAATTTGCTCTTCCAATCAGATTCAGGTTGAAGCAGTGCTGGGACTCAGCTGCCTACACTGCCCAGCACCTGAGCAACAATACTCCACACAGTCAGCAAAGTGCTTAGGGCAGGAAGATCCTCTGAAGGGCTACTGGAGGTGTCCAGTTCTTATAGTAAGGAAAAAAGTAACTGTGTAGCATCTCACATCGTCATGAAGCAGAACTTTTTCACATCAAAAGAACTAATAATGTTTCCCTGTCTGAAAATGTCTTTACTTCAGTGTCCAGTTTTATTGATGATTGTCTTTCTCTGTGACTCCCCTCATTTGTCTTTCTGTCAATCTTATTGGAGAAAAGGTATATCAAATAGGCTACCTATTTCCTTTAGCTGTGGAACATTTCCCATTTCTCAGTTTGGATTATAATTTCAATTTCTTATCTAAGGGCACATGTGTGCACATGCATGCATGTGTGTGGCATACACATGTGCTCTATGAAGAGGATACTGCTGACGGTGTCCAAAAGATCTTAACTTTCTGAAGTCTATGGCTTCCACATACATTCATTACACTGACACTTACTTACGTTCCTTGTAATTTATCATTATGATCAGAAGTCTAGTGAAACCAAGACACAATACTTACCTCAAGCTCTCTTTAATTCCTATGAGCTCTCTTTATGGATAATTTTATTTAAGGTTATTCAAAAAGATTAACTTCCCCCCTTTCTTTTACATATTATAAAACCCCAGAAGAGAATAAAGGAGGCAGGATGGCAAAGAGCTTGGGAAATTAGCAGAGTTGTTGCATAGTTACTGTTTGACCCATACTGTCTAAACTGGTGTCTTATTTAGCCTTTCTGTGCTTAAGAAATAGCATGGCTGTAGAGGCCATACTACCAATCTCAGGGTGCACCACCTTATCAGATCCCAGAACACTGAGCTGCTACTCACCTTTTTCACAGGTGAGTGAGTTTGAAATGGGTGGTGTCCAGGAATTCCCCTGGCATGTGTATCTTGATGGCCCAGCAACAACAAAGCCTTTGGGGCAAGTTAGCTCAATGGATTCACCAACTCTATACACTCTCTGAAGTGGTGTAATTGTCAGGACTTCCTGCACAACTGGCTTGATGCACTCTGTCCCTGCAGGAGAGCAACATTTCAGGTGTGTTTAGTGGCACGGAAAAAAAACAACAAATATAGGCAAATTTTATGCAAGTGAAGAAGTGATTTTAATGAGATTCACTTTATTTGTTCAGCTTTGGCACCTCCTTTTGATCAGAAAACCTGGGGGATAAGAATCCCAGGTTTTCCCTCAGACATTTCATTGAAAAATTCCCTTTAGTTTTATTATCTAAGTTTCCCTTGCTAAAGAACTGGCTCCACACACATCCAACTTTTATGAAATCACTGGGACCTTTTCCTTTCAAGAATTTTCTTTTCTCTTAGCCCTAGTGGATTTCTCCCAGTGCAAGTTACCATACTGTGAGTGACGCAGAGGCAGGGCATTCTAATTCACACTGGGCTCAACTTTGCTTCATGGTGTCCCACAATAAGTCTTTGGAGTCCCCATTCAAGCCTTGTTTGAGTCTCATTGTTTACTTTACTCTAGCACAGATACGTGCAGAGCCTAAAGCTCATTCACTTTTTCTCAGCAAAGAATGTGAACATGCTCCAAGGAGTAGTGTCTTGGAGAAAACGACATCTTACATACAATCCCATTTCTGATACATAAAGACTGTAAATATCATCTTGCAACTCAACAATTTGTGCTAAATTGAACATTGGGCAAGGCAGATGTCTGTGGTTAGATGTAGTTTGCAGATTTCCTGGATTTCTTTTGAAGTGCACACTGCACAGTCCTGTGTGTGTGACAGTAATATGTAGGAGCAGGAACATGGAAATATGGAGATATCTGGAAATCCAGTTTCAGCAAACGAGCCCTTCCATTTATTTTCTGCTTCACAAAATCTTTCACTAGAATTACTAAAAACTAGTAAAATGTATTGATCTAAGAGTGTGATTTTACTGTTTCTATATTGGGCACATTCATTCTGTAAAGTAGTCAAGCAAAATGGTTTGCCCAGTTCTCACGTTGGCATTCCACATCCCCTTGTCTCCAGGTCCCATCTGGTAAGCATCTGAAGTACTGGTATCCAACAGTTTCAAAGCCAGTAAGGCATGAAATTTCAGCATCTTCTCCAACCGAGTATAGTTTCTTTTCATTCTACATTAAAACAGAAACTAGAAATTATTAATGCTATGAATAACACTCTCTATGCTCTTTAGGCTCACACTGATCCTTTCTAGCCTTCACTTCTGGATCTCCTCAGCCATTGAGTCCTCTCAATTTCTACTTCCAAAAACCCTATTAAACTTTATAACTGGTCATTCTTCTAATCCATCTCCCTGAATTGATTAGGGTTTTGTTTGTTTGTTTGTTTAGTTGAAAACTTGCCCTCCTGCTGGGAGTGATGGCTTATGCCTATAATCCCAATACTTTGAGAGGCTGAGGCAGGTGGATCACTTGAGTCCAGGAGTTCAAGACCAACTGGGGAAACATAGCAAAACCCTGTCTCCACAAAAATACAAAAAATTAGCCAGAAGTGGTGGCATGTGCCTGTGGTCCCAGCTCCTTGGGAGGCTGAAGTGGGAGGATTACTTGAGCCCAGAAGATTGAGGCTGTGGTGAGCCATGATTGTGCCACTGTACTTCAGCGTGAGGGCGACAGAGTGAAACCCTG
>NW_016107395.1:702871-720842 GCF_001604975.1 Cebus imitator
AAAAAAAAAAAAAAAAAAAGAAGAAACCAAAAAACTTTATATACAGGATGTACTACTCTTGCTAGAATAGAAAAACCATATACTCACCATATAGTCACTATAAACTGAATAAATAATATGTCTTACATCTAAAGCAAACATATACAGTTGCTATTGTGACTGAGTGCAGATCACTTAAAAACGTTACTCAGTTCCTAGTAACCCATTGGTCATTATATATTTTCCCAATTAATGAATGGATTGTACAACTATCATCATGTTGGTGGGAGGAGGGGTTTCACTAAAATTTTCAAGGTAAAGTGGGTCTTATACTTCTTAGTTTGAAATAATTTATTTTAACTTACTTTACCACCCTCACCTGCCATTTCCTCCTATAAAACCTATGCTCTAGCAAAACAAAACCCTGCCATTCTTTGAACATAAACTTCTCTTTCATGCCTCCACTTGGCTGTTCCATGTATCATCAACACCTTCTCTCTTCCCTTCTCTCAAGACCCAGCTCAAATAGAATGTCCTTTGCAAAAATCTTTGACTTCCCTAGTTTCATGAGGCACACCGTCCTTCCAGTTCTGAGGGAAACTCATGCAAAGTTCTATTTTTATGGTGCTTATCACGTTTATCAGCCCACCCTGACCCTTTAGTGGCAACTCTACAACCAGGCCTCTGTCTCATAAATCTTGGCACAGCCGGGCTTTAATTCTTTGCTGAAATAATACAAAGCATTATCCTTTTTAAGGAGCTAGTAATGCAGTACAATTTTCCTTTACTTAGAGGGGTAAAAGTACCAAGAATTGACTAGGAAGTTGTTCTCTGAGAACTGAAGTTGGGAACTTTGAGAACAGTGAAAGCACAATTGTCAGCTTATGTTGTTACTTGGTCATACAGTTAAACTTGTCTCCTAGAAGATTCTTAATTATCTGGATGCAAAACTACTATCCTACTGTTGGTTATTACTGGTATGCTTTGTTTCTAAGGGAAATGGACCCATGATTTGGATATTTTATTCAAAGGCTGCACATTTTTTCTTATATTTCTTCTGAAATAAATTATTGCCTTAAAATTTTGTTTATATTTCTTATTTTAATCTGTAACATAATATGTTACAGTAATCAAACCTAGGCAAGTACATCTGGTGGACTGACTAAACAGAAAACCTTGCCAAAAGTCCCTTTCACTTGCCTACGGAGGTTGGATTTGTGTGTTACTCATTAAATAAATACACTTTTGTACAATAACATCATTGCTGTAGCCTGGAATTAGGCATATCTGCTTCTGTTTGAATCTATACAAGGGACATTTTGCCACTAGAAATTCCAGAAGGTGCTTATTAGGAAAAATTAAAATTTTATTACATTTGAGTGAAAACTATTGCCAGACAGAGACCAGGCATTTGTTAAAGAGCAAAGTAAAATAAGAAATGGATTTACCCATGAAAATGGGAATATATAATCTAACCTTATAAAATGAGTTAGAAGGATAATGAATCACTGTTGAAAGCCTTTGTGTGTTTTTAAAATGAGAATGTCAATAATTTTAATGGTCTTTGTATGCAGCTGGCATAAATAGATTAAAAGTTATTTTGGCATCTGGATCTGCCAATATGTGATTTTAAGGATAATGTTCTAGGGCAGGGAGCAGCAAGCTTTTTCTACAAGTGGCCTGGATAGTCAGATGTAGGCCATATGGTGTCTGTTGAAATTACTCACCTCTGCCATTATTGTATGAAAGTAGCCATAGATGATATGTAAACATATGAATGTGGCTGTGTTCCAATCAAAATAAAACTTTATTTCTTTTAAGTGGTAGGTCAAATTTAGGCTTTGGGCCATAGATTGCTGACTGTTGTTCAAAAGAATTGGTTCCCAAAGCATGGCTCCTAAACTAGCAGCATCAGTATTATCTGGGAGCATATTAGCTATGGACATTTCTGTGCCCTTCCCAAGACCTACTGGATCAGAAACTTGAGTGAGGCCCAGTGATCTGTGTTTCAACAGGTCCTTCAATGCATTGTTGAGTTTGAGAACCTCTTTTCTAGAGTAAAGACTAAATAAAATTACCTTCTTCTGAATCATTTCCTCCTCATCAACTTTTAGACATTGTCCTTATGCATGGGCAGAAGATAAGTGAATATGGAAGATACATTAGCCCAGACTACACTCCATGAATAAAACTATTTGTTGGCCTTAAAGAATTGCGTGTTATTGATATTTTTTATCATAAATGTGATATATTTGGGAACAGATTAATGTAAAGATATTACTAAGTTTAAGAAAGGTAAGATGAAATAGGAAGTATGCCTTCTGTGATCAATTTTAGATATCATGTATCACCCGAAAAATTTATGTCTAAAGCCANGCTCTAGGTAGAGGTAACCTAGATGTCAGCTCTTTGAGTCCAATATACAGAAATGAAAAACTATGAATAGGAAAAATGAAATCAGTGATATTCAGCTTTTAAAAAAATCTTAGAAACATATTGCGGCTTAATAAAAAAAGTTGAAACTTAAGAGTTTTACAGGTTTCTAACCTAACAAGACAGTACAGACTAAGCACGTCCTATGATTATAGCCAATGTACAGTGTGTTTCTCTAACCATTCCTTAGATAAGGGTATCTGCTCAGACTCTGAAATAGCCAGATCTTACTTGCAAATTCTCACAAGTCATACAATCTTATATTACACTGAAGTTCTATTCTCTTTCCAAGAAACCTAAGCAATCTGCTTTTCTTTAGTCTAACAACTGGCTATGAAGACATCTCTAAGAAATTTAAGATGGAAGAGTGGCAAAGTGTTTCTAAATATTATTTTGTACTTTTAAAGTCAACAGGATATTATTCAAATAGGAAAACAATAACTCCAATTAAAAGGCAATCTATACTATTCGAGGTTTTTAAAACCACAAACAAAATTGAGGATTAGGATGCTGACCCGGATAAATCCATTTTCCGGAGGAACTGGCTGACGACACCCAGAATCTGCTTCTATCTCAGGAAGATCGACCTCTTGTATTTCTTCATCATCATTGATACATGGTTGTCCACTAAAAGGGAAACATAAATATGTGTGTACATGTGTGTATATGTTTATGCGTATACATGTATTCATACTATATACATATATGTATAAAACAGAAAACATTATATACAGAAAAAGGCAGATCAGCAGACCCAATGCCTCATTAATATTCTGTGCTGGCAGAGGTAAACTTCTAATTGTTTCTTTACTTAGCAGTAGACTGACAACCATTTGAACTCTCAATGTTAGTGAGAGTTAGGGGGAAATGACCCATTCTTTCCCCTTACCCGGCCTTACTTGTTTTCCATGATTGAAAATGTGCAGTCTTCCTCTTGTTGCTTCTCCCCCTCACAGCGTTTCCCTCCTCGTTGTGGGGCAGGGTTATTGCATTCTCGGGTTCTTGATCTCTTATAAGTAGCACCACAGGTACTCCAGGAAGACCAACAGCCCCAGTGTCCATCTACCGCATCTGGAACAAAGGAAGACTCACCCCCATGGATCATGGGGCAGCTGAATTTGGGTTTTGAAGCAAAGCCAGCCTGGTTTCCTCACTTTTTAGCTAAGTGATTTCCTTTGTGGAATCTGATAGGGTTATTCTGAGGATTAAAAGAAATTACCTGTGGAAGGGGTCTGATACATTGCCTGATTTCCTTTTAGGCTTTGTTCCCACAAGCCTAAATAAAATGGCAACCATTATGAATTATTTTCAACTGTTAACCTCTGTACTCTTTGCTTTGGAGACCTTTTAAAAATGTGCACTCATATATGTATAAACATGAACATCTTCTTAATAGATGCATATTAAATTACATTTTTAATTGTGGTAGAATATATTCTTACTCCCATGCCTTATCCTGTTTCTAAGGAGGATTTGAGGTAACTATGAACATTACTTAGTCCTGTATGAAAACTTTGATTGTCGCTTAATTTATCTTTCATTACAAAGCCATCCTTCTTCTATATTACAATACATAAGAGGCTTATAATATTAGTATTACATATTTTATGTTATGTTTGATTTTTTATGTTTTGAGCATTGTGCACGTATTTTTTGAGATACATATATAATACATTTGTATTCCTTAGATAGATACTGATGTTATCCCCATTTTATGGATGAACAGATTGAGGCATAGGGAAACTAGGTAACTTTCCCAAGGTCACATAGCTGGTAGTTTACAGCTGAGACTCACACTTTTTGCAGGTTTATCTTCCTTGTGAGCCTGTACAAGGTGGAGGATCCTAATAGAAGTTTTGTTTCTTTTTAATTGACCAACTTAGAATATTCTTTGAAGGGGAAAACGTGTCTACCTCACAACAGATTCCTGATACTTACTGGATTTATAATCTGGAGACCGTCTCTCACAGCTCTCACCATAGGTGCCGCTCTGACACACACACAGACATTCAGTCCCTGAGAGGGTGGGTCGGCCATTATTAGGGCATGGAGCACACTGGCAAGGATCGAACTTGGCTGCATACTCCTGGAAAGCTTTCCTGAGGTTGTTCCGTTTTGTCACTGCACAGGGGATGTTTCTTACCAAGTCCACAATGGGGGCAAGCTATAAGCAAATGGGAGAGAGGAGGTCCAGTCACATCCCCTTTAGTAATAGGTTGCCATTACTGCCCAGCTCTCATGAAATGAGAGGGAGAGACTGAAAATTCTACACTTCAAAGAGACTGTTGAAGAATATAGTATTGCCACTTATTGAACTAGCAGGCAAAAGCCTTCTACTTGTGGACAGGTGTGATGTATATGGCAATTACCTTCCCTGAAATTTTACTATGAAGGAAGCTACATGGGAAGTGTTGCTTACTTGGTTGTATGTCATGTTATTTATTAAATATCCCATGTAAGCATCAAAGCACTGGGCTAGGTGACCAAGCGTTAGGTTAACTCTTTACTGCTCTACTGAAACCTCATTAAATTTGATTCAAGCAGCAAAAATCTAGAGAGGATAAGAGAGACTTTCAATGTCCTTTATTTCCAGGGACAGTTTTTGCTTTTGTTGGAGTTAGATGAGAAAATGTGGAGTGGGAGAAAATGAAGAAATAAACTTGCCAGTAGGATAAATGGAAGAATTACAGTAACAAATAATGTAGTTAATGGATAAATCACGGCTCATTTTATTAACATTGTAAAACCTCAAAGAAATGACTGTCTAGTGCAATATGACTTGCAAGTACCCAGAAGGGCAGCTGGGTCTCATTTTTCTCCCATAACCTGCAGAGCCCAATACATCTTCACGCTGCACGTAAATGATTCTATTTTCATAATGATTGAACTATTTTATCTTCATTTAAATAAAATGAACATAATGGCTTCTTTGGAGGCCATTTAAAAATGTGAATATGTTTTGGGCAAAACAGGTTCTAAATGACATATGGCTGATATGTGGGTAAAGTATTCCATAAATAATAAATCTCACCTTTTAATGCAATTACAACAAATACAAAAATAGTAAATTCAATTAGTAGTAGTAGAAACAGGAAGTCAAATGGATCTAAAATCTCATTTATCTCATAGAGCTACAAATGAAGACAGGGGTGTTCATCAAAGAGTTGCAAGAAAAACACAAACCAGATTTATTGTATACATGGAAAAATAAAAGTACTACCCAAGGCAAGTTTGAGCATTTTTATTCACTAAGTTCCATTTCCTGGTGTTTCCTGCATGCCAGGAATTCTAAATACCATACTGTAGAATGCTTGTTTTAATAGCAAAAGTGATGGATTTAACGTTTAAGGAAGTTCTGGCCAGGGCAATCAGGCAAGAGAAAGAAATAAAGGATATTCAGTTAGGAAAAGAGAACGTCAAATTGTCTGTTTGCAGATGACACGATTGCATATTTAGAAAACCCCATCGCCTCAGCCCAGAATCTCCTTCAGCTGCTAAGCAACTTCAGCAAAGTCTCAGGATACAAAATCAATGTGCAAAAATCACAAGCATTCCTATACGCCAATAATAGAGAGCCAAATCATGAGTGAACTTCCATTCACAATTGCTACAAAGAGAATAAAATACCTAAGAGTACAACTTACAAGGGATGTGAAGGACCTCTTCAAGGAGAACTGTAAACCACTGCTCAAGGAAATGAGAGGACACAAACAAACAGAAAAACATTCCATGATCATGGTTAGGAAGAATAAATATTGTGAAAATGGCCATACTGCCCAAAGTAATTTATAGATTCAATGTTATTCCCATCAAGCTACCATTGACTTTCTTCATAGAATTAGAAAAAAACTGCTTTAAATTTTATATTGAATGATAAAGGAGCCCACACAGCCAAGACAATTCTAAGCAAAAAGAACAAAACTGGAGGCATCACACTATGTGACTTCAAACAAGTCTACAGTAACCAAAACAGCATGGTACTGGTACCACATCAGGTATACAGACCAATGGAACAGAACAGAAGCCTCAGAAATACCACCACACATCTACAACCATCTGATCCTTGACAAACCTGACACCATGCAATGGAGAAAGGATTCCCTATTTAATAAATGTGTTGGGAAAACTGGCTAGCCGTATGCAGAAAGTTGAAACTGGATCCCTTCCTTACACCTTATAAAAAAATTAACTCAAGATGGATTAAAGACTTAAATGTAAGACCTACAACCATAAAAACCATAAAAGAAAACCTAGGCAATACCATTCAGGACAAAGACTTCATGACTGAAACATCAAAAGCAATGGCAATAAAAGCCAACATAGACAAATGGGATCTAATTAAACTAAAGAGCTTCTGCACAGCAAAAGAAGCTATCATCAGCGTGAACACGCAACCTACAGAATACGAGAAAATTTTTGCCATCTATCCATCTAACTAAGGGCTAATATCCTGAATCTACAAAGAATTTAAATTTACAAAACAAAAACAAATAACCCTATCAAAAAGTAGGCAAAGGATATGAGCAGGCGCTTTTCAAAAGAAGACATTTATGCAGCCAATAAACGTATGAAACGAAGCTCATCATCACTGGTCATCAGAGAAATGCAAATCAAAACCACGATGAGATCCAATCTCATACCAGTTAGAATGGTGATCATTAAAAAGTCAAGAAACAAGAGATGCTGAAGAGGATGTAGAGAATTAGGAAGACTTTTACACTGTTGAAGGGAGTGTAAATTAATTCAACCATTGTGGAAGACAGTGTGGTGATTCCTCAAGGATCTAGAACTAGAAATAGCATTTGACCTAGCAATCTGATTACTGGGTATATACTTCTATTTATAAAAGGATTATAAATCATTCTACCATAAAGACACATGCACATGTATGTTTATTGCAGCTCTGTTCACAATAGCAAAGACTTGGAACCAACTTCAATGCCCATCAAGGATAGACTGGATAAACAAAATGTGGCACATATACACCACGGAATACTATGCAGCCATAAAAATGATGAGTTCATGTCCTTTGCAGGGACATGAATGAAACTGGAAACCATCATTCTCAGCAAATTAACACAAGAACAGAAAACAAAACATCGCATGTTCTTGCTCATAAGTGGGAGTTGAATAATGAGAACCCTTGGACTCAGAGAGGGGAACATCAGACATTGGGGGGTGGGGGTCTAGAAGAGGGATAGCATTAGAAGAAATACCTAATGTAGATAACGGGTTGATAGGTGCAGCAAACCACTATGGCATGTGTATATCTATGTAGCAAACCTGTACAGTCTGCACATGTACCCCAGAACTTAAAGTATAATAATAAAAAAAGGTACATTGTGCATGAATGCTAAAGAAAGACATTTCCTTTATTGTCTGAAATGAAAATGGAAAACAAATAGTGTGATGTGCATATTGGGCTGCTAGAGAACTACTTTAGGTCTCTTACCTGGAATAATTTTTTTCTTACCTCAAAGTCAACCACCACAGGATTTTCCTTCACTGATTCTAACCACTCAGAAAATGTCTTCTCCTCCAGACCAGAGCTCCCTTTCTCCCATGCCAAAGCTGCTGCATACTCACTCCTTCCACCTCGAGTCAGGGATATGGATTTCTCTGCTCCCTGCAAAAATGAACCTGCAGGGTGTTTTGATAAAAATACCCATTTAATTTTAGTGCAAATTCCTATTCTAAAAAACCAGCCTATTTGCACAGAAGGAAAAAGTAGATGATACAGTGCATAGCTACATTAAGTAAGCCAAGTGAAAAAGCAAGGTAACACTCCTCCCTGTAGGGAGTTTAATAATAGAAATAACAATAACAGCACTAACAGCTACTATTTATTAGGTGTCTGGTAGATGTCAGACACTTTACACACATTATCTTATATAATTCTCATGACAACCCTGAGAAGTAGATATTATTATAAACATGAACATTGAAGCTGAAAGTAATTTGTCCCGGACCACAAAGTTACTAAGAGACAGGACTGGGATGCAAATACAGCCGAGTCCTTGACTACTCTGTCCCCTACTCTTTCATGCCAGGCTTCCTGCTTCTGATTTATGTTAGCATAAGTTTTGGGTGCTCAGAATAACCTACATCACATGGTTTCTGGTAGCCAATCAATTGACTGTCATGCGGAAACTTCCAATTACAGGGAAAAAATGGTAGAATGATTTTATACTTAAAGACAGAGGTAAAGCACAAGTAACACAGAAAAAAAATTAACCATCAGGTTAAGAGTTGGCACAATGTTTCTTTAGATACAGTGACATTTACTGTTAAAGTATATAGAACAATTTTTTCATACAAATTTCCAAAATAATTTCCATTAACCAAATTATAACTTTAACTAACATGGATAGAGACTGAGTAATAAGGAATGGTAGTAAGAAATAATAGCAAATACAAAGGCTACTGATATGGGTGATGGTTAGTGGCATTAATTTGGTGTCTACCAGTAAGAATTAGCTATGCCCCCACTCTTCAGAACTTCTACAGTAAGATAGTCTAGAATGATTGGAAGAATGGATGAAATCCTCTTCCTATGAAGAAAATGGTATGCCTGCTTTTAAAGTGAAGTGTGTAAGAAAACACAGGTACAAGGTGTAACAAAACAAATGTATACAATGAAAGTTTTAGAGGTTTTTGTATTTATTTTTCATATAAAAATAGACAAATTAGGATTTGCCAATATATCATGTATAGATTGACAGTGGCTTTGCCATGTTAATTCATATTTAGATTGATATCATGTGTTTCATAAATAGACTGACACTGGTACGGGTTATCTGTGAAGGGCATGGGATACTGAAGAAAGAGTAAGTCTGTTAACTGTCCCCTTAGCTTACTCTTACAAGTGAACAAGTGGCTTAAAATGATTCCAGAAAGAAAATGCAGATCAAAGATAATGTCAATAATGCAAATATAAGAAAAAAACTAGTGAAAGACAGAATGAATATTTCTACTTCTGCAGTCTTCTCAGAAGCCACATCATAAGATGAACACTGAAGCTCATCAAAGCATGTCAGAAAATTTCAAGAAGCTTTTGTAACATATGGATTTATCAATGAACTTTGTTCTTAAATGTTTGTAGCCACTACTATGAAGAAGATAAAAATTCTGTTTCATATACACTATTTTTTTAAAAAGTCAACTTTTACATTTACATATTTTAATGCACATTTTTGAATAATTCAATTATATAATTCTTTAGTAAAAATATACATATTAGTGATATATCCTCAAAAAATTTTTTTTCTTTTTTCTTTCTTTCTGTGTTGTTTCCATGGTACCTCAAAAAATTTTAATGATAAAATTACAGATTTGAAAAGTTTGAAGTCTAATAATTTAATTGAACTGGCTCAGGGTTAGAAATAGGCAAATCTATGTTCTTGTGTGTGTGTTTTGCTCTTCAGTGTGTCTGTGTCTTTGACTTTAGGCAAATTGTTATCAATAAACATTTTTTGAGGATCTTCTATATGCCAGGCCCAGATAGATATAAAATATCATGTTAAGAACTGACACTCTCAGTGAGTTTATGGAATAGGTACATAAATATGCTAGCAAGACCATGGAGACATAAAAAAGGATGGAAAAGAAGAAAGGAAGGAAGGTAGAAAGGGGAGAGGGAGGTAGAGAGGGAGGCAAAATGGAAGAAAAGAAAGGAAATTAAAGACCAATAAAACAGTTTTTTGCTAAGTATTACTTAATGGTAAAAACAATGATTACCTAGTTAGGAAAGTGAAATAATTCTGTCATCTTTGGCAATTAGGGTGGTGATCTGAAGGAAGACTAACGTGTTCCTGGAAGGAAAGGTGAGACTTATTAGGGCGATGATGGCCCTAATATCAGGGAGATGATGGCCTTCTAAGCCATGGATGTACATGGACAAGGACTTGGAGTCAGGGCAGATGTGCCATGCTCTGGAGACAGCACATATAAATAAGCATCAGTTAGAGTTGAAGTGGAAGGCCCAGGGAGGGGGAAGAACAGAAAAATTGAGAGAATCTGGATGTAAAGCCAAAGAAATTAGACTTCATTCTTCAGGTTTAGAAACAGTTGCATTTTCTGGAAACAATGAAAGGTTTTGAGGTGGGGATTTAAAATGATTCAGGAATATTAGCAGTGCTGTGTCAGCTGGGAAGCAATGGATGTTTGAAAAATCAGTTTGGAGCCTATTACAATAGTCTAACATTGCAGTATCCTCTTGTTTCTACAGGCTGAAAACTAGGGTCCATATTTGATATTTTCTCATGTCAATTCCTCTAAATTAACTCAGTTTCCTAAGTAGCCCTGATTATAGCCTAGTATTTTCTTTCTTTTTTAATTATTTATTAATTATTATTATTATTTTAAAGCCTATAGCAACCCAGTATTCCCAAGCGGCCTCCCATCCAAGTACTAACCAGGCCCGACCCTGCTTAGCTTCCAAGATCAGAAGAGATCGGGCCTAATATTTTCTTACATTTTAAGTAAACTTTTATGCTGAAGTTTACTTAAAATTACTTACATATTGACACAAATGTACACAAATCATTAAGCATACAGCTCAATTATTTGTAAAAAGTGAGCACACTCATATAATCACTGCCCATATCTAGAAATAGAACTCTAGCAACACCCAAAAGCCTCCTTCATACTTTCATCCAGTCATTATTCCATCCTCAAATGCAAATGCCAATTTTATTATTATTGCTATAGATTAGATTTGCATATTTTAAACTTTATACATAAAGTTTTAACACATGTACCATTTTGTGCCTGCTTCCTTTTGCTCAGTTTTATGTTTGTGACATTTGTCTACTTTGTTTGTAGCAGTAGTTAATTCATATCATAATTTATCCATTTTACTCTTGTTAGACGTTTGAATTATATCCAATAAATGAATAATGCTGCTTTGAATATTCTTATTTTTGCTCCATGTTTGTGCATATTTCTCTTGGTGCACACCTAGTAATAGAGTTTCTAAGTCATAAATAAGTGTGTGTGCATTTATATTTCACTTTAGTGGATAATGCCAAATAGTTTCCAAAATGGTATTAATAATTTATACTCCTACCAGCAGTGTATGGCAGGTTGTGAAGTTCTACTGCCAATACTTGTTAATTAAAATTTTTTCACCATTTGCACGAGGTGGTATTTTATGGTTTTAACTTTTTATCCTTTGGATTCCCAGTTATCTTGATCATCTTTTCTTGTTTATTGGTTATTTAAATATGTTGTTTTGTGACATGTTTATTCAATTTTTTTGCTTATTTTACAATTTCAACTACAATTTTCCTATTTATATGCCTTTACTGCATGCCACTTGGGCAACTACAAAATAATTATAGCAGACATGAATTGAATATTTAGTATAGGCTGGGCTTTGTGCTCATCAATTTATATGGATGGTTTATTTAATTCTCACAGTAAGCATATGAAGTAAATACTATTATTTTTATTTTCCTTACAAGAAAAAAGATTAAATTCTTGATGTTGATTACAGAGCCAATCAATAGTAGAGCCAACACTTGAATATAGTCTAGCCTGAAAATTTAGTTAATATGCAATGAATTTAATATATCACAGCTAGAAATAATTTCTATAAATAACATTTACTTTCCTGCTTAATAATTTTTACTGTTTTCCCACTGAATCACTCCATTAGCGTGTTCTGCTCAATACTAAGTCTGTGAATTTCTTGGCAAGGTATTTTAAGGGAAAACTGCGTACTATTTCAGCTTCTTAAAATATCACAATGCTCTTTATAATTTGAAAAGCTCTGAGAATTTCTCTTTAACACTGTTACACTCAAAGTTTTTCAATTTAAAAATGGAACTCCCTTTTCATATGCAACACCTATTAACATTTTTTAGATCAAATGTGGGATAATGACAAATTTACTAGGAGTAAGTCTATATTTTTTAGCAAGGCACACAAGCCCTGTTTAATATGGACCAAACCTACCTTCTCAGCTTTATTTCAAAAAATTTATGCTCAAGCCAAATAGAAACACTCATTTATTCATTTACATAATCATGCTTTTCCTCTCTGTGCCTATGTTTCCTCATCTATAAAATAGGGGTAATAATTTGTACCAGTCTTATGGGGTTGTTGTGAGAATTAGAAGTTAACACACACAAAACACTTAGGACAATGCCCAGAGCATAGTAAGAGTTCAATAAATGTTAATTATCCATTCATTTATTCTTTCAAGCATTCACGTGTTCATTGAGCACATCTATTAAATATTTATAATGTGCTAGACATGGTACAAAGTATTGAGGACATAAAGACCATGTCATTGTCCTGAATTTGCATACTGTGGAGGAAATAGAAAGCAAACATAATACAGTGTGATGAGTGCTATGATGGTGTGCATGCAGGTTGCAGTGAGTACATATAGGAGGGTGCCTAACCTTAATTATGAATAACAATAGAGATGGTAATCAGGTAAGGCCTCCTGGTAAAAATTACAATTTCAAGATTTTGTTACTTCAAAATAGCTATTATATCTTTAGCATATAAACACTTAAGCAACACAGAAAAACACAATAATTATTCCCCTTATTGTTTAGTCTTAGTTTTATATATTAAATGAATCCAGTTCTCATTGCCTCATCTTTGCTTATGTTTCTTTACTCCAGGGCTCTATATTTATGTATTGGATTAATTAATTATGTATTGGAGATAGACAGATAGATAGATATTGAGATGGAGTCTCACTCTGTTGCCAGGTTGGAGTGCAGTGGCACACTCTCAGCTCACTGCAGTCTCCGCCTCCTGGGTTCAAGTGATTCTCCTGCCTGAGCCTCCCAAGTAGCTGGGATTACAGATTCACGCCATCACACCCAGCTATTTTTTTGTATTTTTAGTAGAGACAGGGTTTCACTGTGTTGGCACGGATGGTCTAGATCTCCTGACCTCAAGATCTGTCCACCTCGGCCTCCCAAAGTTCTGGGATTACAGGAGTGAGCCACCATGCCTGGCCTGGATTAATATTTTAATATTAATTTTTATATGTCTTTTTATATTTTTAAATCTCTATTATTTCTCTTATAACTGAAGTGGAATCATGGGCTTTCTATATTTACAGCCTCAGCCTGGAAAGAATCGAGAGAGAAAAAGAGTAAAATTTTGTCTTTTGAGCTCACAAGTATACTTTTATAAATCTAGCAAAAATCATAGATTTGAAGGCTAGGATTTTTAATGTCAAGGGCCAGGCTTTTGAGAGAGAAAAATAATTCTTGATTTCTTAACACTTGAACTAAAATATCAAGAGCCAAATATTTTAGGATTCAGAATAATAGAATTTGTAACATTGACCATAAAATGATAAAGAATATATAAAATAGCCATTTTCCTTCTCAAAAGTAGAAAAGATTTTCAGCAGCTGGGAGAATGGGGAATATTGGACATGTGGTAACTAAAATATAGACTTTGTGGATTCCTTAGTGCAGGTCTAAGATTCTACCACTTTGGGGAAATCTTGGAAAGAATAGTTTGACAAGAGAAATTTGATAGAAACTCATAAGAGGCTCTTCAATAAGTTAATGGAAAATGTGTATTATGAAAAAAATGCATGGCTTTCAATTTTTTTTGCACAAAAATAAATTTATAATAACTTACCATTACATGGCTGAATAAAATCTAGTTTGAGGCACAAAGAAGGATAAGATAGCAGTTTGAAAAGAATACCTAATCAGAGCAACTTGAATTCTTCTAAAGTAAACGTAAGACCAAACATCAAATTTATGGTAAAGCTTGGGTGGAAGAATAGTGAAATTACTGATGCCTTAGGAAAAGTTTATGGGGACAATAATGCAAGGCAGTCAGCAGTTTTCAGAGTCATAACTCATTGTAGGAAGGGAAGAAAGAATTTTGAAGAGAAAACTCCTAGCAGTAGACCATCTGCATGAATTTGTGAGGAAAAAATTTACCTTGTTCATGCCCTAATTGAAGAGGAGTAATGATTAACAGTGAAAACAATAGCCAACACTGTAGAAATCTCAATTAGTTCAGTCTACACAATCTGAAAAATTAAAGATGAGCAAACTGCCCACTCAGTGGTTGCCAGAACTATTGTGCCCAGATCAGCTGCAGACAAGAGCAGAGCTTTTAATAAAAATTTTAAACATGTAGGATCAGATCCTGAAGCATTTTTTAAAAAAGAAATGTACACAAGAGATGAAAAATGGATTTACCATTATGGTCCTGAAGACAAAGTACAATCAAAGTAATGGCTACCAAGAGGTGGAAGTGGCCCAACCAAAGCAAAACTGGCCTAGTCAAGAGCAAAGGTCATGGAAATGGTTTTGTGGGATGCTCAAGGCATTCTGCTTGTTAATTTTCTGAAGGGTCAAAGAATAATAGCATCTTCTTATGAGAGTGTTTTGAGACAACCAAACTTTTAGCAGAAAAATGCCCAGGAAAGCTTTATCACAGAGTCCTTCTCTACCGTGATAATGCTCCTACTCATTCCTCTAATCAAACAAGGGCGATTTTGTGAGAGTTTAGATGGGAAATTATTAGATATCCACCTTTCAGTCCTTCTTTAAGGCCTTCTGACTTCTTTTTGTTTTCTAATCTTAAAAATATCTTTAAAAGGCATCCATTTTTTTCAGTTATTAATGTGAATTGACACCATTAAATTCCTAGGACCCTCAGTTCTTTAGGGATGGACTAGATGGCTGTTATCATTTACAAATGTGTCTTGAGCTTTATGAAACTTATGTTGATAAATAAAGTTTATATTTTCTATTTTTAATTCTAGTTCCCTGTGAACTTTTTGAAGTCCTCTCATGTACATTTGATCTTCTCAAGTAGAATGGGAATGGCAAGCCTTATAGAGAATCTTTTATATCCAACATGGCCACCCAAGCAAGTGGTTCCTGTGGTAGTCTCAAGGCCCTCACATTTCACTGTGATGTACAGAAATCTGGCAGGGGTTTCCTAAAGCCTCAAGAAGGTAAGGTAGTCTCGAGAAAGAGTGGTAGACAAAAAAGGGCACGGCCTCTTTGTGAGGAAGATTCAAAGGACATGGATCTAATAACCTGACCTTTCTCTCTGGCTGCCCTTAGTATTTTCTCCTTCATTTCAACCCTGGTGAATCTGATGATTATGTGCCTTGGGGTTGCTCTTCTTGAAGAATATCTTTGTGGTGTTCTCTGAATTTCTTGGACTTAAATATTGGCTTGCCTTGCTAGGTTGGGGAAGTTTTCCTGGATAATATCCTGAAGAGTGTTTTCCAGCTTGGATTCGTTCTCTCCGTCACATTCAGGTATACCTATCAAATGTAGATTAGGTCTTTTCACATAATCCCATATTTCTTGGAGACTTTGTTCATTTCTTTTTACTCTTTTTTTTTTTTATCTTGCTTTCTCATTTTATTTCATTGAGTTGATCTTCAATCTCTGATATCCTTTCTTCTGTTTGGTCAATTCAGCTGTTGAAACTTGTGCATGCTTCGCGAAGTTGTCGTGTTGTGTTTTTCAGCTCCATCAATTCATTTATATTCCTCTCTAAGCTGTTCATTCTTGTTAGCATTTTGTCAAATCTTTTTTCAAGGTTCTTAGTTTCTTTGCATTGTGTTAGAACATGTTCTTTTAACTCGGAGAAGTTTGTTATTACCCACCTTCGGAAGCCTGTTTCTGTCAATTCATCAGACTCATTATCCATCCAGCCTTGTTCCCTTGCTGGTGAGGAGTTGTGATCTCTTGGAGGAGGAGAGGTGTTCTGGTTTTGTTTTCATCCTTTTTGTGCTAGTTTCTTCCCATCTTTGTGGATTTATCTACCTGCGGTCTTTGTGGTTGGTGGCTTTCAGATGGGGTCTCGACATCCTTTTGGTTGATGATGAAGTTATTTCTTTCTGTTTCTTAGTTTTTCTTCTAACAGGCCCCTCTGCTGTAGGACTGCTGGAGGTCCACTCCAGACCCTGCTTGCCTGGGGGTCACCTACAGCAGTTGCAGAACAATATGGGTTGCTGCCAGTTTCTTCTTCTGTTATCTTCGTCCCAGAAGGATACCCGCCAGATATCAGCCTGAGCTCTCCTTTATGAGGTGTCTCTGGATATACAGGGGTTGGAGAGCTGCTTGAGGAGACAGTCTGTCCCTTATAGGAGCTCAAGTCCTGAGCTGTGAGCTCCATTGTTCTGTTCAGAGCTGCTGGGCAGATACATTTAAGTCTGCTGCAGTGGAACTCATAACTTCCTTTTTTTTCCCCAGGTGCTCTGTTCTGGGAATGTGGGGCTTTATTTGTAAGTTCCTGTCATGCTTCTGCCTTTTTTCAGAGATACCCTGCCCAGCAAGGATGTAGCCTAGTCATAGTCTTTCAGCAGAGGTGTTGCTGAGCTGCTGTGGGCTCTGCCTAGCTGCTGTGTGAACTTTCTTTCAGTTTTGTTTATAGGGGTATAGTTAAAACTACCTTGGTAATCACAGTCTCCCTCAGTAATGGCGGACTGCCTCTGTAATGGCGGACTGCCTCGGTAATGGCAGACTACCTGGGTAATGGTGGACTGCCTCAGTAATGGCGGACTGCCTCGGTAGTGGTGAACTGTCTTGATAATGGCGGACGCCTGTTCCCCCACAGATCTGGACCATCCTGGGTCCAGCTGTGTGTGCTGTGAAACTCTCAACCCAGAGGGTTTCAGATTGCTGGTCTTTGTGGAGGTGGCTCCCTGTTTCAGCCCCCTTTTTTTTTTCAGTTGAACGGCGATTTTGTCTCCCAGGCATTCCAGTCGGCAGCTGAAATGGTGCCCAGGTTTGTGTGAGTTTTTGTGTGGAGACCCTGAAGCAGCCGCACTGGAGACTTGTGGTACTTTTTTGCCTGGGAATCTTCTGGTCTGTGGGCAGTAAAATTTCATTTGGAAGTGCAGTGATCACTCACCCTCTGCATTTTTGCTGGGAACTGCACTCCAGAGCTGTTCCTGTTCAACCATCTTGGATCATCCTTAATTAATTCTTATACTGAATCTTTTTTATCTCTGAGTTCTTGATTTGTTTACTGAACTCATACTCATTAAATTATTCTACTGCATGATAAACTGATATAGAATCTGAATTCATATTTTGGTTAATATCGCCAGATTATTTGTTTTTCATGCTATATGCCTTTTTGCCCTCTTTTTCTTTTTTGCTATAATGGGAATATGCAATTGTCAGGCTAGTTCTTTCATATGGCTTATGCATAACAAAATCATGTATATGTAGACCATCTATCTTTTCTGATACTGTATTTAAAATTATTTTTTATTATAGTAAATATTATATTTGTTTTTTTTGTCTGTTTTCCCCATGAGAAGGTAGGCTTCAAATTTGGGAATTTCTGTGATTCTGCTTCCATTTAATCTGAGCAGTCAGGCAAAATAAGGAAATGGAATTTTACAGAGAGGAAGGAGTTATTTATAATGGCAAGGCATAGGAGAGAGCCTGACTTGTTTAGGAGGCTGCATAAAGTTTAGCTATGCAGAGAAGGACAGGAACTTATGCTTAAGGCCATGTGGAACCATGACATGTTCCAAGTATGAAGGTTTCATGAATCAGGTTTTCCATAGAGAAGATTCCTCTCATAA
>NW_016107395.1:720902-773168 GCF_001604975.1 Cebus imitator
CAGACTAGAAGCAGGGAGACCACGTAGGAGGCTTTTGAGATAAGCCAGGTTGGAAATAATGAATGGAAGGTTTGCCTTCCATGGAAAGTTTTATATCCATGGAAGTAAAAAGATGAAGACAACTTGCAGATACATTCAGGAGGTGGAATGAATTGTGCATAGTTACTTATTAGATATAGAAGCTAGAAAGAGGGTAGAATCAAGACAGCAGCCAGGTTTCTGGCTTGGTTGACTTAGTTGATGGTGATGCCATTATCAAGGCTGGGACTGCTGAAGGAGAGTTTCCTCAGCAGGTGAAAGGAGCCAACCACTGCTGGTCACTCTGCAAGGCTCCTTATAAACGTCATGTGACTTAGTTTTCACAACAGTCCTATTAGGCTATAAAGTAAAGGCTATTTGATATGAATTAGAACCAACAGCAGCAGTGAAAGAATACGTGAAGCACTGCTGCCTAGAGACATTCCGGTCTGGAGTTCAGAAGGGATATTTGGGTTGGGGATTGGGATAGAAAAGTGAAAGCCTACTGGGGTTGAAGATTTGGATAGAAAAGTGAAAGCAGTGGCTAAGATTGGGAAGCAGTAAGATCATTCTGCCAAACATAACTTGTATCTTTTATTTTTAGTATGTTTGCCTGGATTTTCTTTCTCACTCTTTCCATTTGCCAAAGTCTACAGCCATTTTTTAATGCATGGCTCCAAAACAATTCTATTCACAAAACCTGATATATTTAAGTCTCAGGATTTTCTTCTGCCCAAAATAATTCTCTTCACAAAATCTGATGTATTTCAATCTCGGGATTTTCTTCTGCCCATTTTCTTCTTATAGCCTTTTAGAAAATATACCTCTCTTAGACCCTTGTCAATCTGTGTTTTTAATGGATGTTCATGTTTCTTTACCTTGTAAGGTTCTGTTTCACATGCATATACACTTCACAATGCCTAATATTGAGTTCTGTCCATGGGTAAAATCAATAAATTATGTATTAATCAACCTAAGTATGAGATAAAGAAAACCTTAACAATTTCCTTTTTTAGGTAATGCTAATGGTATTTTATTTGCATCTCCTGCCCCAACACACAGGGTTCTGAGGCATAGAAATGAAATAAACAAAAAGCTAAAAATAGCATAGTCATGTCCAATATGGTCTGTAAATGACAGCCAGGCTCAGGGCACACTGGATAAGCTGCTAAGAGAGGGTACTGTTACCTTCATGTTTCTCTGAAAGCTTGTTGGTGGTGCACCTATGTTCCACTGTTGTTTTCTTAACAAATAAAAAACGTTTCTTTGTTTCAATCCGGACACAGTGTTGGCTTTCTTCCTGAGTTAAACCTGGGAAGTGAAGTACAAACAACCACTAAGAATGCAGCATTGACAATTCAAAGAGGAACATGATGCTCTGGTCACTTCAGAGCTACAGATACTTTATATTAGCCCCTCTCTTCCCCAATCCCCATAAACTTAAGTGACAGCTCAAGTTAGCTTTACCTACAGATTCAATCCTGCATGGGCCCAGAGATGGTTCTGAATAGAACAGTATGTCTGAGTGTCCATTATCTCTCCCTTTAACACTGACCCTCAGAAGCGCATATGAGCCAGTGTGGCTCATCTCCTGGGGATGGTGATGGCCTGTCCCTGTTGCCTGCCCCTTGTTGCCACTCAACACAATGGAGCTCTAAGCTTTCCCTTTCTATTGGCCACTGTACTGTGTAGTCCTGCAAATAAAGAGACTATGACGTATCTGATCTGTTCTCCATTCTAAGACCTAGTTTCTGGACCACTGCTGATTCTGTGAGACCTGAGTCTACGTCAATTGCTTCCCTATGTGTCACCTAAAATGCAAATCTTCTTGGCCGTGCTTCTTCCCTGAACAGTCATTCTCATACCTCTCTGGACTTCTCCCTTACTCAGCTACTCACTCAGCCCCTACTTCCAAATCCCTTTTTTTTGTAATCTCAGAAATTCTGACTTCCTGACCTATGAATTATTTTCAAACTCCTCCCTGGCTATTCTATGTCCCCATGTTAATTCAAGCCTGCACTTGATACTGTTTCCACTGCCATCTCCAACAGAAGTTGATACTGCAATTTTCTCACCCCATTCATGTATGGGAGCTGGGATTTATATCTTCCTAGTTTCCCACTGGTGCTTTCATTGGATGACTCCCCATGGTCTTATAACTTGTGAAAACCTTGTTACTCTAGGCTCAGACCATCTGGTTTTCATACCTTTAGTCCTCATTGTTCTCCTTTTCTAAACTCTCTAGCATCATTTGTTGAAGATATGGGCATCTGAACCACTCCCACTCACCACAGCCCTGTGATCATTCTCAATGGCCTCAAAACCTGTGTGTTAGTGGAAGAGTGTAGGGGAACAGATCTGGTATCTTTGTAGGCTGAGTTAGTACTATCTGGGGTAATTTGAGGGAAATCAACATTTTCTTTTTCTTAACAGCTTCCAAGCCACCTGACTCACTGCTGGAAACATCAAAACTAAAATCCAGGTGTTTTGATGTTTAGTTAGAATTTGCCTTGCAGAATATGAGCACATGAGAGGTAGAGCTGTTAATATCAGCTCTTAAGCACCTAAAAGGAAAGTGGGTTATCAAATACTAGTATTTGGGCTTGCGGGTCATAATAGGCAGGGATGGGTGTTTTCATAGCTTGAGGTTCTGATTAGGTGTGATACTGAAATGGAAATCTGGAGGCATAGATCACTGAGAAATGAGGCTGGGTACATGTGAACTGGGTCTCTCTACCTCATTATTTGGTAACAGTTTGATACATTTGAAGAGATGCATTGTTAGTTGTAAGTAAAAAATTCTTGGTTTGAAGCCCTCATGTTTAGTTTGCATCTTCAATTCTAACAAAAAGATAATTGTTTCAGTCTGGTTGAATAAATATCGTTCATTTTGCTTCTGGTAGGATTGTTTTTATAAGTGGGTTAGTCAAATATTTAGGCCATACTGGGAATGCAATGCATTTATATATGCCTAATTCCTATTCTTTTCTTATTCATTCATTAGGCTATTATTATTTATAAGTAATAAATTGTATGTGTTCAGTTAATTAACTATAACATAATAAATTATAAACTTAAATTTATTTTTGAGGGCTATAGGTGAATCTTTGAAGATTTGAATAATGAATATTTTTATGACATTGGACATACAGTGATTAAAATATCTGGACTTTATCACTGAATTTCTGTGCAACCCTTTTCTTCCCCGCAGTATGTCCAGTTTTTTGCTGCTGGACCTCTATCCACATTAACTAAGAAACTACTTGATACTGCAGTACCTGACCTCTTAAACCTGAGTGTTCCTCTGCTGTGTGGCTCAGGAATTAGTATTTCAGTAATGTTTTTAGCTACTCTGATGCACAAAAGTCAAGTGTTAGTTGAAAATGTCATATTAATAAGTAGCATGGTGAATAATTTTTAACCTCTAATTCAGAGTAGAAGATGACTTCCCAACAAAAGGAGTTTAAGATTACCCTCTTGCATATTATGATATTTTTATTGTTTGATGTTTTCACTGTGTTTATGAAACTCTTTTCCACAGCATGCTGAAGCAATGTCAACTTTTACTCAAGGTTTTAACTTGACTATGGAACATTGAACAATAGAGAAATAAATCAAGGGATGCAAATAAAAGGCAGTTTAATATTTTTTTTCTTGAGGGAAATAAAGTCCTATGAAATATTCAGTTATTTTTCAAAAATTAATGACAAGGGATATAATTCATATTGAATAAAGCATAGCAAAAATTAAATCTATAATTTAGTTTCATGTTATGATGAGGCAAAGGGAGCGAGAATAGGAGGAGAGAAAAGGGAAGACGCCAGAATATATATTTATCTAGAGAGCTGGAGAAGCCAGGTAAGCACATGAACTGGATGATTTCATTTTCTTGAGAAGTCGTTTCTATCAGATTGTGCTTCATTTTAACCACAATTAAAATTTTACAGATATATTATTACATATAAACTTACTGAATATAAGAATATCAAATACATCTTATTGAGAACTTGCTTGGAGGTTCAGGCAGAAGAGTGCAGCTACTTGTATACCCTTGACTGAAGACCAGTCCTCCTCTATTGGGGATGGTCGTCTTTGACCAAGTGTGTAGCTTTGGGAGGGACACACATGGAGTGGTGAGGGAGGAAGGGGACACCCACCTAGCCAGCCAGATCAGCCGAATCAACTCTGGCAAACAGTGAAGTGACAGATGTCACCGCCACATTGTCCTTCCATCCAGAATACATCTTATTGAATATATATACACATACACATATGCACATAGAGACACACTGTCAATACCTATATACAGTGTATGCATGTATGTGTATATATTGTGTGTGTGCATGCATACATAGATATGCATGGGTATTTATTTTGAATTTCCTATCACATCCCAAACTCCTTTTCTTTCCTTTATTATATATAACTGTCAGTCTCTACCTCTACAGAGAAAGAGATGGAATGTGAGAATGTTTCAGTAGGAAAGTAGAGCTCATTACTCTTCATTTTGGTTATGGGGCTTTAACTCTTGAAAGGATGAATAGTTGATTAAAGATTCACCCAGTTCTTAACTGACCTTATCTCTAAGCATTTAGGGGCTCCACATGCATGAGGATTATACTCATCAAGTGGGAAATTATTGTCTCAGTTATAGCAGCAGTGACCAGAATAATTTCGTCTGAGGGTGAGACAAAACCAAGTCAAAGACAAGAGATTTCCCCTATTTCTGCTCAGCATTGGTGTTGATACTATTTGCAGTAGCAGAAGACATCAAATTCATCATGCAAGAATTTCTCTGGTGGAAAGGATAACTGAAAGGAAACATAAGGCATGCAGGCAGTATGGAAGGTCTACAATAACACAAACCTTTTGAATTTAGTTTCAGGTTTCATCACCAGTAGGTGCTTATGGGGCTCACTTTAGCTTAGTCCCTTGTCAAGTTTCTAATTTTTCTTTCATCATAGGTTTCATCTTGGCTTTTAGTTAAAATTATTACAAGGAAAAGCTTGATATTTAATTTGCTATAAATTATTGCTCTGTGAAATGATCTCCTATAAAAATGCTATTCATAAAGTATCTTTTAGAATTTAGCGCCAGTACAAACTTTGTTTCCCTTGAGATATTGGCATGCATCTTCCTTTTTGGGTAACCACTACTGTGTAAGCTGATGGTGTTCCCAGATGTCAGGAAATTTAGAGACAAATGTGATGCATAAAATCACAGAGCTTAAGCTTACTTATTTTTCTTTATTTTTTGGTCTTAGTTTTCTATTTTCATTTTATTTATTTGAATGTGTATATATATATTTTAATCATTCTTTATATCATTTTGGAAATAAAGCAGGATCTAAAGTCAAAGAAAAATAATTAATGTAGTAAGAGAAAAAATGTATTGCATGCTATCGTATCAGTTAAAAAGAATGAGGACTGAAGAAAGTTACCTGAATTCTTTAGTTCCTCACTGCTAAACTGATAGAGGAGGTCATACACACCCCCCAGGGAGCCAGAGGTGAAATAATGAGTCCCAAACTCATCGAATATTCGGCTGTACAAAGCAGAGTTGTATTCTAGAGGCAGATGGTTAAGTGCTTTCAAAAAGACATCAGAAAGGTGCAGATCTTTAGTTTTCATTGTGAAGTTTAAGACTTTCATCACTTTATGGATCCTAATGAAACTAGAATCCTAAATGGAAGAAAGAAGTAAAAAGAAAAGATGATTAAAGGTAATGAAAGTTTGAAGTACCACGCATTTAAATGCCATTGATTTATCATTAGTTTCATTCCCTCCATAGTATTACAACAACTCTCACTCTCTATTGCATGTACTCACATACAAAATTAAAATTTTTATTTTACTTTCCAATACCAATGTTCAACATCAAAACAGATAAGATTATCTCAATAATGTAAAAGATTGCTATTTAATTTCCTATAAATTATTGCTCTATGAAATGATCTCCTATAAAAATGCTATTCATAAATTATCTTTTAGAATTTAGTGCCAGTGCAAACTTTGTTTCCCTTGAGATATTGGCATGCATCTTCCTTTTTGGGTAACCACTACTGTGTAAGCTTATGATGTTCCCAGATGTCAGGAAATTTAGAGACAAATGTGATGCATAAAATCACAGAGCTTAAGCTTACTTATTTTTCTTTATTTTTTGGTCTTAGTTTTCTATTTTTGTTTTATTTATTTTAATATGTATATTTTTAAATCATTATTCATATCATTTCAGGATCTAAATATAGTCAAAGGAGAATAATTAAAATAATAGAGTAAGAGATAAAATGTATTGCATGCTATCATACCAGTTAAGAAAAGGGGCATGTGCTCACTAAGAAAGAAAAAAATCAGTGATCACAAAAGTCAGCTGGCTTTCTTGATTGTCAACCATGGCTGCATTTCTACTGAGTTTTTATTTAGAATGCTTGCTAATGTGAATAGTTGAAAAACGATTGTGTGCATTTTGAACTGAAAGTTATGCAACTGAGATGGAGGTTATACAACTGAAATTCAAGTTACAGCTTTATCACTAACTGGAAAAAGCCTTTGATTCTCTGGAATTCAGTTGTCAAATGATAAGATGAGGATTTGCACCTGGAAACATTTCACACCTCCTTTCAACTCCAAAATGCTGATTCTAAATTACTTAGGGGGTGAACTTAAGTAAAATTATTTATATTTTCTCTCCTTCACCCATATGCAGAAATATATGAGATTTTTTTGTTTACAAACCTATTTGTTTATCATTTTGTTTTATGTCAGATTAATTTAGAATTAGCTGGTCAATATTACGCTTAAAATCTCATTTCCTCAGATTATCTTTCTATATAGCCACTGAATTTTATAAGTTTTTATGTATATTGTTGAAAAAATTTTTACGTACTTTATCTGATCTCTCAATTTTAATAAATTGTAATAATAGAAACAGTAAGAACCATATTTTCGCAAAATAACTATTGTAACTGTTAATTATTAACCATATTCCTATTTGCTATAATTATGGCACAAGATGACTGCTGATACACACACACACAAAATCCCCAAAATTGAAAAAGAATCAGCATTAATCTCCCTTCTTTCCTCCTTTTCCTTGTCCTTCTCCTCCTTCATTCTACTTTCGGGACTTTTATACATTTATTGCCTAGCTGTCTTAGATGCTATAGAAACAGAAGTGAAGAAGGCAGACAAAGTTCATGCCTTTGTGGAAATTTCATTTTAGTAAGTTCTCATTAATTCTATTTTTAACTATAATACTTGAATTTCGTCATAGAACCATAGTTTTCAAAAGTTGGAGAGCCCTTGTGCTTTCAATAAGAAGCACACTCATTCCCCGAGTATCTAAAGTGCCTGTTCTGGAAGGTTCAATATTTCCAGGATGCTTTAAAGTCTCAGTCATGGAAAATACAAGTTAAACTTTGGTAGCTCAACTTAGCACAATTACCTCCATGGTGTTCTGCTTGCTGGTTCATGATAACTGAAACTGGCTATTTTAGAGTAAAAAAAAAGTATTAGTATAGGTTATTAAACCACATATAATCTACTTCAACAATGTGTGAGGTCTTGCTTTATTTTAATAATAATTTTGTGATTTCAATGTTGTAAAGTATATCAGGAAAGTAGTGAATCTTACTGAGTTAACTGATATTTTGCTTGGAAACAGACTGCTCAACAAATGTCTAGTTTGATCTGTGATTGACAAAACAACTAAAGCATTATGCTCTATTGAAAGGCTTGGATTGATTTTCAATTTTGTGGCATCTTGTTTTCTCTACTTGAAGACTAAGAGAGGCTGCAGTAGCATTTTCTTTTCTTTCTTTTCTTTCTTTCTTTCTTTCTTTCTTTCTTTCTTTCTTTCTTTCTTTCTTTCTTTCTTTCTTTCTCTCTCTCTCTCTCTTTCTTTTTCTTTCTTTCTTTCTCTCTCTCTCTCTTTCTTTCTTTCTTTCTCTCTCTCTCTCTCTCTCTCTCTCTTTCTCTTTCTTTTATTTCTTTCTTTATCTTTTCTTTTTTTTAGATGGAGTTTCACTCTGTCACCCAGGCTGGAGTGCAGTGGCACCATCTCAGCTCATTGCAACCTCTGCTTCCCAGGTTAAAGTGATTATCCTACCTCAGCCTCCCGAGTAGCTGGAACTACAGGCACCCGCCACCATGTCTGGCTAATTTTTGTATTTTTATTTGCTCAGAGACTAGAGTATCTAGTATTTTTAGGATCTATAAATAATTTTTACCATGTTGACCAGGCTGGTATCAGATTCCTGACCTCAGATGATCCACCCACCTCAGCCTCCCAAAGGTATTACAGGTGTGAGCCACCATGCCCAACCTCATTTTCTATTTACACTGAAATTCCTTAATTGTGTTCACACCTAATCAAAGATGACAGTAATGATGTTGGATTGAACTGTATGAGGCTAACAATTTTGTAAACCAAAATGGTCGAATAACAGCAGTTTCATATGTTTCAATCTGGTATTGTGAATAGCTCTAAATTTTTTCACTTTGGGACAGACTATTAGAAGATCAAACAATAGCTGTTTATCTACATATAAGGGTTTTACAAATGTTCTCTAGCATGTTTGAAATACATATAAATCATATATGTGAAGCAACATGTAGGACTATACCTATAACTGATTCAAACATCTCTATCTCCTTTCATCTTTGACTATGTTTATAAGCAGTTATTTCCAATCCTGCATGCTATATTATACTGAGCTAGGGAGCTAAAAATAAAAAAGGCCATATTCCCATGCCCAATCCCAGATATTCTGAATTCTAATTAAGGGAGAGGCCTAGAGATGTATATTTTTACTTATGAGAAATTCTGATACTATCTTGTCTTACAAATACAATTTGTTAGGTTTGGAGGGCACTGTAGGACCCATAGCCGATTCTAAACTGAGGTAATAATGTAAATTATATATATATATACACACATATATATTAGGTATATATAACATGAATGTATATATATTATGTATATATAAAATGAATCTATTTCATTGTCATTTTTACATGTCCATATCACCAGACCAGTGTTCTTCTGTAATTTGCTAAAATTATGAATAAATAAATAAATGAATAAATAGTCAAATATCTTGAAATGAAATGCACTAGGATTCCCTGTTTAATAAATGGTGTTGGGAAAATGGCTAACCATATGCAGAAAGCACAAACTGCATCCCTTCCTTACACCTATACACAAATTAACTCAAGATGGATTAAAGATTTAAACATAAGACCTAAAACCATAAAAACCCTATAAGAAAACCTATGCAATACCATTCAGGACACAGGCATAGGTAAGGACTTCATGACTAAAACACTAAGAGCAATGGCAACAAAAACCAAAATAGACAAATGGTATCTAATTAAACTTAAGAGCTTCTGCACAGCAAAGGAAACTATAATTAGAGTAAACAGGAAACCTACAGAATGGGAGAAAATGTTTGCAATCTATCCATCTGACAAAGGGCAAATATCCAGAATATACAAAAAACTTAAACAAATCTACAAGAAAGAAAACAACCCCATCAAAAAGTGGGCAAAGGATATGAACAGACACTTCTCAAAAGGAGACATGTATGCGGCCAATAAATACATGAAAAAAAGCTCATCATCGTTGGTCATTAGAGAAATGCAAATCAAAACTACAATGATACCACCTCATTAAAAAAAAAAACAGGAGACAACAGATGCTGGAGAGGATGTGGAGAAATAGGAACACTTTTACACTGTTAGTGGGTGTGTAAATTAGTTCAACCATTGTGGAAGACAGTGTGGCAATTCCTCAAGAATCTAGAACTAGAAATACCATTTGACCCAGCAATACCATTACTGGGTGATATACCCAAGGAATTACAAATCATTTTACTATAAAGACACATGCACACATATGTTCATTGCAGCACTGTTCACAATAACAACAACTTGGAACCAATCCAAATGCCCATCAATGTTAGAGTGGATAAAGAAAATGTGGCACATATACACCATGGAATACTATGCAGCCAAAAAAGGATGAGTTCATGTCTTTGCAGGGACATGGATGAAGCTGGAAACCATCATTCTCAGCAAACTAACACAAGCGAAGAAAACTAAACACTGCATGTTCTCACTCATAAGTGGGCATTGAAAATGAGAACACATGCACACAGGGAGGGAACATCACACACTGGGGTCTGTCGGGGGTTGAGGTACTAGGGGAGGGATAGCATTAGGAGAAATACCTAATGTAGATAATGGGCTCACGGGTACAGCAAACCACCATGGTACGTGTATAACTATGTAACAAGCCTGCACATTCTACACATGTACCCCAGAACTTAAAGTACAATAAAAAAAATAAAGTAAATAAAAATCAGGCCATTCAATTCCTAACTCTGGCATTTATTTACTCTAAGATCACTGGAATTCTCTCAGCTTCTTGGACTTTAGTTAGTGCCTGCCTTATGGTAGGTATCTGATAAATGTTTGTTGAATTAAAAATCCATATATGAACTTCAATTTATTCATCTGCAAAATGATGTTTAGATATTGACTCTAATAATCTAGAATTCTTTTGGGGATAAATGAAATATTTCAGAAAATTATCCATACAGTGCTGTTGGGTCTTATATAAGTGCATAAATGTCTGTCTAAATAAAAGTAGAAGAGCAATATGATAAAGGTAGGAGCAAGCATAATATGGTGCCCTCCAGTTGCTGATCCCATTAACGCTGACATTGGTACCTCTGTCTCCTCCCTCTCTAGTTCCATGATTCAGGGCTCATTCTCCTCATTCGTCTCTTGGGAAAGGGCAAATGCTACTTAGGGTGATGACTGTAGTGAGCAATAGACACTATTTTAAAAGACCTTTGTAAATGTCTAAAAATTTCAGATAGAAATATGTCTCCTAAATTGTTTAAGCACCATGATACATATCTAAGAGATTTGAAATGCAAATAATAAGAGAAAAAGGAACATATGAAGAATGATTAACAAGGAAGGCTGTATCTTTGTATATTAAAAGGGTTCCATAAGTCCCTGGCAAGATTAACAGGAAAAGTACAATACTTAGACATACCCTAAGTTCCAAGTGTAAAACAATAACTGTAACTTTCTAAGCAGGGAAAAGAAAATTAAAAAATTTGCTCTGAATGTAATTTTTCTTATATAGCAATGGAAATTAGAAGACAGTTGAATAACATCTACTATCAAGACATAATGATTATTATACAGTTGGGTATTCTTTATATTTATTGTTCAGGGAAAAGGCAAGCAATATTTCATATGCAAAGATTTAGAGAATATACCTTGCATATGTCCTATATGAGGAAAATACAAAAAAAGAAAGGCAACTGAATGAGAACAGGGATCTCAAGAAAAGGAAATAAGAGGAAAATAAATAGAGATGGGTAAATGTGTATGTATAAATATAAATGTAACAAAATATTATACATTTTATTATATTTTATATATGTATTTATATATGTGTACAAATATATAGACATACAAATATGTATATAAAATATAACAAAGATTTAAAATATAGACTATGAACTTGAAAATTATAAGTGTTATGTGAGGAATCTTTAAGCAGAGAAGATAGGAGTTAGATTAAAATACATACTAACATAAAAACACACACAAAATAATCTTTAAGAATAGCTTGGAACATAAAGGTTTTTAACTATCTCACTAAAACTGTGATGTTGGAACCTCATGGTGGGAATAGAAAAGTAAATATGTTCTCCAGGACATAGAGGGGTTGGCATGTGGGGACTAGGTAGGTAAAAGATCTTTTGGGGGGTTACAGATATTATTTTATGTGATAAAAGAAAAAACATAGGTCTAATTATGCTTCCTGACTAGAGAAAAGTAACTATGAGCAGCACTTAAAGTATAGTGGACAGTGGCTCACGCATGTAATCCCAGCACTTTGGGAGGCTGAGGCAGGCAGGCGACCTCAAGTCAGGAGTTCGAGACCAGCTGGACCAACAGAGAGAAACTCCATCTCTACTAAGAATACAAAATTAGTTGGACGTGTCATTGCATGCCTGTAATTTCAGCTACTCAGGAGGCTGAGGCAGGAGAATTGCTTGAACCCAGGAGGTGGAGGTTGTAGTGAACCAAGATTGCACCATTGCACTCCAGCCTGGGCAACAAGAGCAAAACTCCGTCTAANAAAAAAAAAAAAAAAAAATGTATAGTAGAACTTTCAAAATCACCAAAAGGAAAAAAGGAGTAGATAGAAATGTGATTAAAAACAGCAAATGAGAGAAAACAGGAAACAGTAACAAAGTGAAATGAGTAAGAAAAAGAAAAGATGGAAACAAATATGATCAAGCACATCCATGAATATAATAAACATAAATTGGCTAAATTTTCCTAGCAAAGACTTGAGACTGTCAAGATTACATGAAAGGACAAAGTTCTGTTGTGTGGAGTTTATAAGAAGCACACCTACAACAATATGAACAAAAAGTAAAGATAAAAAATAACAATAACCATCAAATGCATGCAAAATGGAAGCATTAATATACATAGTATTTCTATAACTTTTAAAGTGAGATATAACAAAAATGGGAAAATTACTTAAATGTGTATTAGCAGTTATACTGGTACAATATCAAAACTCTCCCCTTCTTTTTGCACAATTGCTAGAATTGGAGTTAACTTTCAAGAAAGAAGAAAAAGATTGGAAACCATTTTTGTTACCTTTTTGTGAGAAGCTTGAATGGCTTGCTTGAAGGCAGAATTATGGTTGATGTTTTCACTTTTCTTTGAGGAATAAAAAATTGGTACATGGAAAGAGCTCCCCCCCTCCTTTGAAAATGAGCCTTGTTGATTGTCATCGTGTCCAAGAGAAGTTAAATCTTTGTAGAACTCTGTTTTCAAGTCATCTTCTGCAGTTTGTACCTGGAGAAAAATCCATGTAAAATAAAATATAGTTTAGGAAATACTGGAGCGACTTGTAGATATCTAATGAAATGATGATTTATTTATTTATGCACTCAGCCAATATTTATTGGGACACATTTTGCTAGAGAACAAAGAATAGTGTTACTTCCTACATTGAGGGGTTAATAGTTTAGTTTTAGAAAGAGATAATCACAAACACTTAATGCAGTAAGCATTGTATGGCTAATGAGATCCCATAGGAAATATAAGACCCTGAGAGGCAATATCAGGAAATCCTTCCTCAAGGAAATGCCATCTAAGCTGAGACTTAACAGGCTGATAAGCAATGAGGGTTATTTTTAGTCTGCCTGTGATTTTGATGCAGCATGCAATCTAACTAAGATACTTTTCAGTTCTGACAACTTGATTTTTTCTTTATAACCAGGTATTCTTTGTGTTATACTTTCTCAAGAGACTGGAGTCTGATTTCAAGATCACAGTTTCTGAGGTTGTTATCCCACAGCATGCTACCAAAGCCCCCAGTGTGACCTTCTCTTGATTGACCTTTGTGTTAGTCATTACACTGTTTATAACTACTCAAGTCTTTTTCTGTGCAGGTAAAAAGCATGCATAACCCTAATCTCTTTGGCCAATAAAACATAAATATAAATGGTATCTGTCACTTTAAGAATTGATGGGAAATATGTCACTTCCCTTTTTTTTTTGAAATTCATCATGGAAGGATGTATCAAAGCAGAATCCCTTAAATCCCTTGGTTTCCAAGTGACTACTATGAGTAGAACATACAGTATGAGTGACACTGTTTTAAGACACTGATATCTTAGAATTGTTATTGCAGTGTAACCTAACTTGTCCTGCTTGTTAAAATGCTGTCTGGTGACTGTATTCCAACAACTGTCCTGTAATTTTTCTAAGATCTTCTATTCTAACACCCTGCCCAGTTGCCTTTTGCCTTTTCTTCCTTTCGTGAGACTCTTTAGTCTCTGTGTACTGGCCAGCCCATTATTTCATCTGTCTTAATAAGCTATAATACCACAAAAGAAGGGAAGTCAGATGGCTGCTGAATTTCTCCTCCTCTGTTATTTTCGATAATGTATAACTTAGGTTTGCACAGCTGCCTGCCGAAGGTATGCCTAAAGAATGAAGTTATACAGAGATAAGTTAAAAGAAAACCAATAGCTCGTGACCTCGACTATAGTCATTGCCATATTTTTGTTTGAAGAAATACCACTATGACCTTCTTTAGCCTTATCACTATGACTTTAGCCATACCGCTATGATATATAGTTAAAGATTAGCTCAGGTAGCTTCATAAGCTTGAACAAGTCTTAGAGCTACATTGATAAGGAAATGAGTTTAATCTGTATAAGAATTTTCAGGCTATATTTCCTCATGTAACTTGCTATCCAGGCTTGAGTTATCAAGCTTTGTGGGTTAATCCAGTGATCTGTTAGTAAATATTTAACAACTAGCTCTCTGGGAGAGGGGAGAAAGCCTTGATTTACTATAGGATTTTCCTTTTCCATTGTGTGTATACTCTTACCACGTATGTGATGCCCTGAATTCAAACTTGGGAAGAGGTGCATGGTAGCAAATTGCAAAGTGTTTTAATAATACAGATCCAATAGATGTAAATAACCTCAAGAGCATGGATAATGGCAAAATGTAGCAAAATAATTGAAATGTGATAAATTTTGAGTCATTATAACCTTTGTTTTTAATATATTTACCTGTGAGATAATATATTTGATATTTCAATGACTGTGTTTTGACCAACAAATATATAAAAAGAAGCTCATCATCAATAATCATCAGAGAAATGCAAATCAAAGCCACAAAGAGATACCTTCTCACACTAGTCAGGATGACTAGTACTAAAAAGTCAAAAAAAACAACAGATGTTGGCAAGGCTGTGGAGAAAAGGAATGCTAATACACTGTTGGTGGGAATGTAAATTAGTTCAGCTACTGTGAAAAGCAGTTTGGATATTTCTAAAAGAACTTAAAATAGAACAACTACCATTTGACCCTGCAATCCCATTACTGGGTACATATCCAAAGGAAAACAAATTGTTCTATCAAAAATACACATGCACTCGCATGTTCATCATAGTACTATTTGTAATAGCAAAGACATGGAATTAACCTAGGTGCCAATCAGCAATGAATTGGATAAGGAAAATGTGATACATATATGCCATGGAATACTAGCAACCATAAGAAAGAACAAAATCTTATCCTTTGCAGCAACATGGATACAGCTGGAGACCATTATCCTAAGCAAATTAACAAAGGAACAGAAAAACAAATATGACATGTTTTTGTTTATAAGTGAGGGCTAAACATCAAGTACTCATGGATGTAAAGAAGGCAAGAATAGACACTGGGGACTACTAGAGGGGAAAGGAGGGAGAGGGGCAAGAGTTGAAAAACTGTTGGGTACTATGCTCAGTACATGGGTGAAGGGATCATTTGTACCCCAAACCTCAGCATCACATAATAAACCCAGGTGACCAACGTGCCTATGTACCCCCTGAATCTAAAATAAAAGTTGAAAAAGAAAAAAAAAGTCTATGTTTAGCAATTGGATTGCAAAATTCCTGAAAAGTTAACAGCTGGCTCTTGTGAATTCATATTGCTTGCTACAGAACATCACTGTCTAACTTCACGGAGATACGTTTTAACTGATAGTTTGTGAAGGTGCTCAGACTTTTAACCCACTGCACCGAGTTTTAATGTCTTTCTTGATACACTATAATGGTCTCATCTAACATAGGCAGTCCCAGAATGTAGGAGCCAGAAGCCAGGAGTTCTTATTCTTCTGTGCCATTTATTTGCTATATAACTGAGAAAGTTGTTTAACTTCCATAAGCCAAGAAGCCCAAATTTTCTTTTCTTTCTTTCTTTCTTTTTTTTTTTTTTGAGACAGGGTCTCACTCTATCACCCAGGCTGGAGTGCAGTGGCGCAATCTCGGCTCACTGCATCCTCCACCTCCTGGGTTCAAGCAGTTCTTGTGCCTCAGCCTCCTGAGTAGCTGGGACTACAGGTGTGCACCACCATGCCTAGCTAAGTTTTGTATTTTTAATAGAAACAGGATTTCACCATGTTCCCCAGGCTGGTCTCAGACTCCTGACCTCACCGATCCACCCAGCTTGGCCTCCCAAAGTGCTGGAATTACAGGCATGAACCATAACAACTGGTCAAGCCTAAATTTTCTGTTAGCAATATTGATGTAAATGATTTTCTACAGTTCTCGGGAGGTTGTTAGGGGAATCAAGTAAGGCAATATATGAAAGTACATTGAAGACTCTGAAGTATCATGTAAGTGTGAAGTGTTACCTAAACCTCAATTTACTTCAATCTCATATACTTCCTTTAATTTGTTACTTGTGAAACTACATGAAATAGATCCTTACTGAAAATACAGGCAATATGCTTTTGTGAAATGATTGTATTTTGAAAGTAAACTTATGGATTGGTTATTTTGGAACTAGAAAGCAAATTCCATTAGAACAGTATTACATACAGATGTCTAGGTTTTGGCTCCGTCTACAAAGCCTGTTCAATACGATACACCTTAAGAGCAGTATTATCAGTCTTCCCAGAGGTATTTGAATTTGACAGTTACTTCCCAAAGACATTCCCCACTCGTTGTATATATTAGATGGTTTTAAATTGAGTGAATTGAATTGAAAAATGCCTGTATTTATATGTATATAAAGGTCTTTTTAAAAAAGATTAAATGACTTTTTGCTAAATTCATTTTACCTATAAAGTGGACCTCAGAAATCATTGCACCTTCTGAAATTCTCTCTAGCTTGTCAAATTTGTATGCATGAATGTCACCATTAAAACCATGTATTTCCTGTTCTTATCACAAATTTGAAAAAGTAGATTACTCACTTTAGTGCAATGACTATGGAGCACTTATTTGTAAGGTATGGGTTAGATTCTGGGAGTGGGTAGTATGCTGCTCATCATCATTGACTAAACAAACAAATAAACCAAACCAACTAATAAAATAGGAAGAAAAGTAAGCAGAACTATCTGATTAGACTGACTCATCATGGTTTTTCTTATGAGCTTGGCACTTAAAATAAGTCTATATTTTGTGGTTATCTAAGAGAACTAACTAGGTTAAGATAAAATTCTGAATAAATCAAATTGTTTATCAGTGTGGAGCTATTTTACAGCTGAATATTCACTGGAGAAGGAACCAACTCGAATCAGGAAAACCTGGCCTTGAATCTTAAATCAACTTCTGGCTAGCTGTTTGACTTCTGGAAATGTTGTTACCTTAGTTTTTTCATCTGTAAATTGATGATAACACTGGCCTCATTGGGTGTGCATGGATAACATGCAAACAGATAATAGGTGATTAAAATTGTTCACTATTTTTTCATTCTGTCCCTTCATTCATCACTAATTTTGCATGAGAAATTTAGCTTATAATCACTGATGATGTTGGAGTTGCCACCATACTAGGCTGTCATACCTCAAAGCCGACATTTTCCAGATTGGCCGGAACACGGTATGGATTACTTGTCTTACTGCTTTTGGCAGTATTACAAGTACCTCCAGTGAAAGAGTTATCAAGGACTTCTCCTCTGGGCTCTCCTGCCAGAAAATGAAACCTAGAAACAAAGTAGTTTTTAAGAATTCAATAGATGTAGAGCAATCTTTAAAATTACCTTAGTTATATGAAAGGAATTCCTCTTCTAAACATTTTTGACTCAAGACAAATGACTTGAAGGAACCCCTGCTACCCCTGCCTTTTTTTCTAGTCCTTGGTGAGGCATGCAAGGAAGCTGGAAAGCTCAAACTCAGCTTCTCTGGCTCTATTCGGTTCTCCTATTCCACTCACTTAATTGTTCTTGTCTTTCAACATACAATTAAAATCTGGATTTATAATTTTTTATGACTTACAAAGCCAGTGCAAAGTTTGGAAGCAGATTATGAAATAAGTTATTATATAATAAATGTCATTCTGGGTCTACTTCTTACTGAGTGGAATTCTAATACAGAGCTCATAATAAATAATAATAGCAATATTTTAATGGAATTGTAATAACATTATTGTTTCACTAATAGCTGACTATAGTACTTAAAATTTATTTTATTTAAAAAATTCTTGCATACTGTTTACTATAAGCCAAGCAATAGTAAGTGCTTTACAAATATTAACTTAGTTAATATTTACTAATAGTAACATATTTATCATAACCATATAGTATAGATATAATTATTATACCTGTTTTACAAATGAGAATATTGAGGCACATGGAGATTAATTACCTGAGCATAAATCAAGTATTTAAGAAGTTGTTTTGTTGTAGATAAAAAAGAAAACTTCTCAAAGATGCTAATACTTTTTCAAATTCTGAGAGATATTAATATGTATTCTGTGAAAAATGCAGTTTTTTTTTGTCAAACTGGTAATGCTGTATTACATAGCCTATAAAAATTGTTTTTTACAGGATATGTCACAGCCTTAAAAAATATAAATTCTCAGTCTCCAGATACATTTGACCAAATAACCTTGTCTTTTATAGAACACATGCTGTAGTTCTAACAGAGTATCATTGGAAAATTCATGTAGCTGAAGGAATAGCATCCATGCCTTTTCTCTTCTCATGATCCTTCAGTACACCCATCCTTTCTTATAGTTTGAGGGGCTCAAGGGAACTCTAAACATCTGCAAGAATGTCGTCTACCACTAACATGTCTATTTCCCTTTTTTTTTTTTTTGAGATGGAGTCTCACTGTGTTGCCCAGGCTGGAGTGCAGTGGTTCGATCTGGGATCACTGCAACCTCCACCCCCAAGTTCAAGCCATTCTTCTGCCTCAGCCTCCCAAGTAGCTGGGACTACAGGTGTGTGCGAACGAACATGCCCGGCTAATTTTTGTAGTTTTAGCAGAGATGGGGTTTCACCATATTGGCCAGGCCTGTCTTGAACTCCTGACCTCGTGATCTACTCACCTTGGCCTCCCAAAGTGCTGGGATTACAGATATGAGCCACCACGCCCAGCCTCTCTTGTACTTCTATAGTGTTAACTCACAAGACAAAATGTACCTGAAAGGCATCACCTTTACCAGAAGCTGAATTATTAAGTTTCGTAACTATCACAGAGATGTGAAAAAAGACAATTAGACTTATCCATTTGTGGGGGAATCAAGAAGCAGTTCACCATGCCAGATTTTCGTGATCTGCTATTAGACATTTGGATTTAAAGTAGAAAATTCAATCAATTACGCAGGCACTTCTTCTAACCAATGGACACAATGTTCTTCTATCAAAGAGGAGCAAGGATAATTTGAAAATTGTACAGTGATGTTAGAATACTGAAAAGAAAGTAAGGCTAATATAAATACTTGTAAATTCTCTACAAGTAAATAAAATTGTGTTAATGTAAAAGCACACACACACACACACACACACACACACAACTTTTAAGTTTCTGAAAGTGTTTCTTCACTTGAAAATGGAGCTAATTGCTTCTTTATAGTAGTTGTGGAAATTAATAGTGATTAGCACAGGACTGGCCTGCCCTATTAGAAGAAACAATACATATTAAGTCTCCCAATTTTCCTACCAGGGAAAATAAATTTTAATTTTATTAAAAGGTTGCATACTAAGTTCAAAATTGCTTGCAGAAACAAAATCAACAAACAAAAATCAAATGTATTTCCATACAATAGCAATGAACAATCCAAAAATAAAATTAAAGAAATAATTCCATTTATGATAGCCTCTCTAAGAATAAAATCCTCAGGAATTTATTTAACAACAGGTCTAAGACTTGTACACTGAAAAGTATAAACAATTGTTGAAAGATATTAAGTGAAATCTCAACAAATAGAGAGACATTCTATATTAATGGATTGGAATAATTTGTACTGTTAAGATAGAGATTCAAGACAATTATTATCAAAATCGCAGCTGCCTTTTTTTGTAAAAATTCATAAGCTAATTCTAAAATTCAAAAGACCTAAAACAGCCAAGACAATCTTGAGAAAGAAGGACAAAGTTCAAGAAATCGCCCTTCCTGATACACAGTTTGCTTCAAAGTTAAGGTAATCAAGACAGAGTAGTAGTACTGGCATGAGGATAGACATATAGACCAACGGAACAGAATTGCATCTAGAAATAAATCCATATTCAATGGGGGAATACAGTCCTAAATGAATGGTGCTGTAACAACCTGATAGTTATATTGCAAATGAATCAAATTGGGCCCCTTTCTTGTCTAATTCAAGAAGATTAATCAAAATAGATAATATAACCTAAATTTAAGAGCTAAAGCTCTAGAACTTTTAGAAGACAATATAGGACTAAATATTTGTGATCTCCAGTAAGGCAAAGCCTTCTTAGATATGACATTAAAAGCACATTCAACAAAAGAAATAAATATATTAAACTTCACCAGAATTAAAAACTTTAGTGCTTTAAAGGACACCAACTAAAAAATGAAAATACAACTCACATAATGGGAGAAAATATTTCCAAATCACATATCTAATGAAGAACTTACACTCAGAATATACAAAAAATTCTTAGAATTAAATAATAAAAACAAATAAATAATGAGCAAATGAGTATCTAAATATATATTTCTTTGAAAAAATATGAAAATGAGTAATAGCATGTAAAAAAATGCTTGATGTTATTACTCATTAGGAAATACACATCAAAACTGCAATGAGATACCATTTCACAGCCATTAGAATAGCTTTAACCAAAAGGTAAACAGAAACAGTTTTGATGAGGGAGAAATTAGTTTCCAATCATATGTAAGTGGGGGAAATGAAAAATGGTACAACCGTTATGGAAAATAGTTGAGAGTTCTTCAAAAATTAAAAATATAATTACCATAAGGCTCTGCAATTCCATTCCTAGATATATATGCAAGATAATTGAAAATATATATCAATGCAAAAACTTGTAGGAGAATGTTCATAGCAGCATTACTTTTATTAGAGAAAGTAGGAAAAAACCAAATGTCCATCAGCTGATGAATGAATCAGCTCAATGTGATAGAATGATACAATGGGTTGTTATTCTCTCATAAAATGGAATGAAGTATTAGCATATACTTTATGTGGGTGATTTTAAAAATTATGTTTTTTAAAATTGTCACCAGGTGTGGTGGCTCATGCCTGTAATCCAGCACTTTGGGAGGCTGAGGCAGGTGGATCATGAGGTCAGGAGTTCAAGACCAGTCTAGCCAAGATGGTGAAACCCCATCTCTACTAAAAATACAAAAATTAGCCGGTGCAGTGGCAGGCACTTGTAATCCCAGCTACTTGGGAGGCTGAGGTGGGAGAATCACTTGAGCCTGGGAGGTGGAGTTGCAGTGAGCTGAGATCGCATCACTACACTCTGGCCTGGGCGACCTAGCAAGAATCCATCTCAAAATAAATAAATAAATAAATAAATAAATAAATAAATAAATAAATAAATAAATTTGTCACATAATTGTATATATTTATGGGGTACATAGTGATGTTTTCATACATACAATGTATAGTAAAAAAATCAGGGTAATTAGCATATTCATCACTTCAAACATTATAATTTGTGTTGGGAACAGTCAGAATTTTCTCTTCTTGGTATTTGAAAATATGTGCTAAATTATTGTTAACTGTAGACACCTACAATGCTATAGAACACTAGAACTTGTTCCTCTTATCTGGCTGTAATTTTGTATCCTTTAACCAATCTCTTCCCATCCTCCCTTTCCCCTACCCTTTCTAGTCTCTTGTTACCCTTATTCTACTCTATTTCTAAGAGATCAACTTTTTAATCTTCTCCAGGTGAGTGAGAACATGTAGTGTTTATGTTTTTGTTCCTGGCTTATTTCACTTAATAACCCCTAGGCTCATCCATGTTTTTCTAGTGACAAGGTTTCATTCTATTTTATGGGTGAATAGTATTCCATTTTGTAGATGTACCATGTTCTCTTTATTCATTTATCTGTTGATGGACACTTAGACTAATTCCATGTCCTAGTTATTGTGAACAGTGCTGTAGTAAATACGGGGGTGCAGATATCTGTTCGGTATACCGATTTCCTTTGCTTTGGAAACCCAGTAGTGGGATTGCTGGATCATACGGCAGTACCGTTTGTATTTTTTTGAGGAATCTCCATACTGGTCTTCATAAGAGCTATACTATTTTACATTCTCACCAACAGTGCATGAGTTTCCTTTTATCCACATCCTTGCCAGCATTTGTTATTTTTGTCTTTTTGATAATAGTCATTCTGGCTGTGGTGAGATGATACCTCACTGTTTCGATTTTCATTTCCTTGATGATTAGTGATGTTGAACATTTTAAAATATACTTGTTGGATATTTTTATGTTTCCTTTCGGTAAATGTCTTATTAAGTTCATTTGTGCATTTTAAATTGTATTATTTATTTATTTTTGCTGTTGAGTTCTTTGAGTTCCTTATATATATCCTGGATATTAACTCCTTGTCAGGTGAATGATTGGCAAATACTTTTTTTCCACTTTATAGGTTGTCTTTTCACTTTGTTATTCCTTCCTCTGCTGTGCAAAATTTTTTCAGTTTGATATAATCCCATTTGCCTATTTATGATTTTGTTGCTTCTGCTTTTGAGATCTTATTTGTAAAATATTTTCTCACATGAATGTTCTAAGGGTTTTCCCCTATAATTTTCTCTAACAGTTTAATAGTTCTGAAATTTTACATGTCAGTCTTTAATCTATTTTGAGTTAATTTTTGTATAGTGTGAGTGGTGGGGTCCAGTTTCATTCTTCTGCATATGGATATCCAGTTTTCTCAGGACCATTAGTTAAAAAGACTCTTGTTTCCCCAGTGCATAATCTTGGTACCTTTGTAAAAAATCAGTTGGTTGTAAATACATGGTTTTATTTTTGGGTTCTGTATTCCGTTCCATTTGTCTATGTGTCTGTTTTTATGCCAGTAATATGCTGCTCGGGTTATCATAGCTTTGTAACATGTAACACATGTAAAATATATATTTTGAAATGTGGTAGTGTGATGCCTTTGGTGTTTTTTTTTTTTTTTTTTTTTTTTTNTTTTTTTTGAGACCGAGTCTTGCTGTGTTTCCCAAGCTGGAGTGCAGTGGTGTGATCTCAGCTAACTGCAATCTCTATCTCCTGGGTTCAAGCGATTCTCCTGCCTCAGCCTCCCAAGAAGCTGGGACTACATGTGCCTGCAGCCACACTGGGCTAATTTTTGTATTTTTAGTAGAGATGGGGTTTCACTGTGTTGGCCAGGCTGGTATCAGGATTATACTGGACTTGTAGAATGAGTTTGGAAAAGTTCCCTTTTGATTTTTTTTGGGATACCTCGATAATAATTCATATTAGTTCTTAAAAAGTTTGGTAAAATTCTGCAGTGAAACTGTCCAGTCCTGGGCTTTCCTTTGTTGGTAGACTTTTTATTATTGATTTAATCGCATTGCTAACAATTGGTCTGTTTTCTATTTCTTCTTGATTCAATACTGGTAAGTTTTATTGCATCAAGAAATTTATTCATTTCCTCTAGGTTTTCAAATTTGTTGGCATATTGTTGTTTATAATAGCCTTTAATGATCCTTTATATTTCTGTAGTATCAATTATGAGCATATGGATGAATCTTAAAAACATTATAGTAAGTGCAAAAAGGCAGACACAGGCTGCATATTTGTATAATCCCATTTTTATGAAATGTCTAGAATACACAAATTTACATGAACAGGAAGTGAATTAGCAGTTTCCTCGGGCTAGGAGTTCAGTAGAAGGGGGAAGTAAATGAAGCCTAATATCTAATATGTGCAAAGGTTTTATTTTGGGTATGTTAAAAACATTCTAAAATTATATCATGGTGATGGTTATGTAAGTCTGTGAATATGCTAAAGATGATTGAATTAGACACTTTCAATGGGTGAACTGTATGGCATGCAAAGTACATCTCAATAAGGCTGTTTTTTAAAATGAGTGAATTCTCTGGGTTGCCTAAGATGCAGATTATATTCAAATAGCTGAAAGTCTAACAGTGAAGACTATAAACCTGTTCACCTTATACTGCTTTGTACTGTGTACTTATGTTTGTCACAAGCAAAAAAGGGCTTGAGAAAAATGGCTGTCAGGCCACAGGGAATCTATGAAGGTGACAGCTATTTGTGGAGAGCCTGAAGATAGAATTTTATGGAGGTGTTTCCATTAGGCCATGCCCGAGAAATCTTTTAGGGGCTAAGCCAGCTATGAAGAAATTTTCAGTTCTATTCTTTCCCTTCCCTTCTCAGATACTGATATTGACTTAAAATAATTTAGTGTTTCACATACAGTGTTGCCCTTAACACTTTAGGTTTCTAAAGTGCTTTGATCTAACTGGATTTATGTGTCATACTTTGTAACTTTTTGAATATAACTAGAAATATGTAAATCAAAAATATGTGTTTGTGTGTATGCATGAATTTTCACATATATACATGTGTGATCCCTACTCACAGGTCTCACTATTTGCCACATAGATGAATGTGTCCTTTTAACTGTGTGTGTATCTGTATACACAATGGGCCTGAGAAAAAACCAAATAGCGTGCTATTGTTGCCTGATTCTTGCTTCATTTTTAAGAACTAGTGATGGATGTTGGCAATGTAGAAACTATTATATCTCTTTCTTGGAGAAGTATCATTTACAAAGAAGGACAGCCACTCAGGAAGCTTTTTCTCTTGTGGTTTGAAATATATTGGGGAGCAGGGTACAGAGGAGAGGCAGAGATTCTAAGGCCAGCAGATTAGAACAGGATTACATTAAGCAATTCTCAAAACTCTTAGTCCCTGGGGAGCCAGGACTGGTTGTCCCAAGCCAGCAGGCTTTGCTCATTTCTGAGAATCCTTGGGACAACAGCTCTGGTTGGCAGAGGGCCACATAGTCCTTCAGCCAAAGTACACATAGCATGTGGTCCTCCCCATCTGTAACTCGAGTCTAGATCAACTGAACAAAAGGTGATTTTGAAATGTCACCCTTCATCAATCAGAACATTAGAAAATGTGATTATCAGTGGGATTTTTTGGCTGATGTTTTCTTGCAGCCAAAGCAAGAGAAGGAAACCATTTCTGCACATGGATAAGAACATATTGAAGCACTCTCATTGAGAACACCAGTAGTTAGACATTCTTAGGACAAAACCTCACATCAGTTTATAGTCATCCAACATATAGATGAGGAAACTGAGGCCCAGAGTTTTTAAATAACTCAGCTGTGGTGTAGTGAGATAATGTAGAACTGGTTTTAGTTCTACATTAGAATCAGCTGAGTTATTTAGAACCCAGCTCCTCTTACTTTCAGACTAATGGTTTTTCCATGTTAATGGTGTCCTTGGGTTTGGGTCAATATTTTCTGGGTTTTATTCTAAATCAAATGAGGTTGTATTTGCAATTGTGGCTGTTTGTCTTAGGTGCCTCGAGGTTTCATGTTATGCAACTCTGGCAGCATTAAGTGAAGATTCTAATTTTTTAAAGTCCAATATGAAGGAACAGAAATTGATAGCAAACTATTTGCCTTCTGGCCAAAAATTTAAAAGGGGTTTCTTTATTATGTCAAGGGAAGAGGATAGGAGATTATCTTTGCTGATTTTTCTTATGTTTCAAATTAAGGCTCACTTTTTCTGTTTTCATAATATCCTAATATCTTTCAAGATCACTGGTTCAGTCTAATGAATTTAGGACCTCTTGAGAAACCCCCAATGTGCTCATGACTGGGTATTCCTGAAATAGAGACACTACAAGAAAGAGCTATGTGATCTCCTGAGGTTTCTTCCAGGTTATTTCATTTGTAAGGTGGATGTAGTCCTGAGTCAGCATGAAATAGTGGAAATAGCCTGGGTTAAGTCTGGATTTGAATCCTGGTTCCACCATTTGCTAGTTGGTAGAATTGGTAAGGGTATTTAAGCTTTCAGAGACTCAGTTTGTTAGCTGAGAGTGGATCATAATATAGGTCTGGCCTCTGCCATTAGGCTCTACTGACCTACTCACACATCACACAGCCTATGGGAGAGAATACTTAGCTATATTCACTTCACCTCTTACTCTCTTACGTTTTCATTGTTGCTTAGCCTTTTCTTTTTTTCTGTATTTGCCTAACTTCTTTCCTTTTGGCTTTATCGCTCATCATTCAACTCTGGGCTTGCTTCTCACACTGGAAGACTGGTTTTCTTTATCTAATGTTTTGACTTCAAAGCCACCCATAGGCATACTTTTATGACACCCTGTTTCTCAATTTGCTCCTGACATTTCTAAGTGGTTATTCAACCTTTCAAGGCCTAGCTCCAGGACCCCACTCTGGCAATTCCTGGCTTGGGGGGTTTCTACCATTCTGCTCTAATCCATTCCAAAACTTTCTGAGAGATGTATGAGAACTAAGAAAAGCCATGTTTATGAAGGGTCCATAGCATTGCCTCGCACAAACTATATGTGAAAATGCTAACTGTCACTTCTCAGGAGTGAGGATCATGGCCACATGCTTCCTGAACATGGTAGCTAAGTATCAGATATACGGCTGGTCGGACTAGTAAGAAGTTAATGAGGAAGATGGACAATGATGTATCTCATTGTTCCTTCTGACTCATTTGTTCTGATATCTCCCCAAGATCATAAAAAAGAGTGTTACATACCCATTGCCCATCAACTGTACGCTAGGGATGGGAGTATACCTCCGTGGGCATACTGCCTTTGTCCTCCCACAGTCCCTTTCATCGGAATTGTCTCCACAGTCATTTTCTCCATTGCATTCTAACTTTCTGGCAATGCAGCGGCCTGGTCAAGAAAAGCAAACAACATCATTGCAACAAATTATCATTTTAGAAAGTATTTATTAATTTGAAACACAAATGCTTTAAATTTCAAGGTAAAGTTGCAGGCAAGTCTTCACTATTTTTGATAGAGTTTTAGGAGCACGTAAAAATGGAGTGATAAACTGATATTTCCACCTCTAAGATTATAAGGGTCACCACAGAATTATTTAGTTGCCATGGGCTGATTGTCTTTAAAAGGAGAAGTAATCCTAGACTATCATTCCCATTACAGTGAGCTGCTATAGCGATCATGTTCAGTAGAAGAAATTAACTGGAGGTTCAGAATTTTGTTTTGACCCAGGATGGGAGATCAAGGTTACTGTCTTTATTTAAAAACTTGTAATTTTACTGACACACACACAGACACACACACACAATAACATGGTTGGATCTTTCAAATTTTATGTTGGGTGAAAAAAGCCAGACACGTGAGTCATGTTATGTGATTCCTTTATATGATGTCCGGAAAGAAGGAGGGGGAATTAACTAGAAAGGAGAAGGTGGGAACTTTTGGAGTTTATGGGAATTTTCTATATCTTGATATAGAAATCTGTACTTTTTATATCTTGAAATAGGGTTGTTTACATGATTGTATAATTTGTGAAAAATTAGAATGTATGTTTTACTATTTATAATTACTACAGATTTTATTAAATATACCTACTATATATTTTACTCTATATATTTACTGTATATAATTGTTTTACTGTGTATAATTTGCTATATCTATTTTTTGGACAAGTTAAGAGTCTAAATACCACAGTAGCAAGTTGAGTGAGCAAATTTAGAAAATGGTACAAATTTCATGTCCCCAAATAATTACCTTCCGTTTTTGACTCACTGAATTTCCTAAGGATCCTTGGAATCAGTGTGTAACTATATATTACAGAAATTGAAATGCCTATGTGCAATGACAGATATCTCCTCTCTTGCCCTTCACCTTCTTTCCTGTATTTGATGATGTTGGCATCTGTACTGGTACGTACAGGTCCAACTGACAATGATTAAAGGTTTTACTTGAGATTATCTGGTTGACTATTTTAAGATGTGATTAGTATCTCACTACAATTATGCATGACTATTTTGACTAAAATGCTCAGGAAGATTAGGCATTCTGTTGAATTAAATTTTTAATTAATAGAGAGTTCCCAAGAAAGTACTTGGTTTCAACTTTTTTGGTTAATAATCTTCACTTAGAAGGTAGGAGTGTAATTAAAATAATTACATCTTCCATCTTGCATTATGTCAGGACTATTATTATAAAGAATTGTAGCTATGAGCACTGTAATCACACAGGACTGAAAATACAGATTGAACTGAATGTCTGTTCATCCCATGACTTGACCTGAAAGATGCTCTATTTTTAAACAGTGTACTTCCAGTTTTTTTGTTTCATTTTGTTTCCAGGGAAGAAGAGAATGGGAATTTTAGTTTGAAATAGAGGCTATTTATTAAAATCCACATCTATACATATTACATTTCGTAAAAAGTTTTGAACCTAGCACTTATAAATTTAAGCAAAGGCTTATTTTTGATATGGTTACACTAAAATCATACTTTATTAGACAGAAGGAAGGATACACATGTAGAGTATAGTTCTTATTAGTTTATCTTTGTGAGCAGAGTACCAGATTTGTGAGAATACAAGAAACTCTATCCATTTAGTACTTGGAGAAATATCATAGCCTATTAGCAAGGGCAGGGATGAAGGGAAGAGGATACCTCTTGAGTGATGTTTAGGAATAGGCCTGATGTGACATAGGTGAGAATGGTTCCAGGCCATAAAAACTCTATGGAATAGAAAGCATAAGGGGAGAGATATTGTAAGCCATAAATATATTCCATACCAAAGAAAGAATGAGAAATTAAAGGACAGTTTGAAAATTGCAGGATTCGCAGAAGTCACTGTGCTTAGCCAGCACATGCCTGTATACATTTACACTTGGAACCATGCAATCATGCAGAAATTGCACATTTTCCCTAACCATTGGAAGTGATTTGTGTCACTGTAATACTGTATTATTTTTTAAAACCAGCTGCAAATTCTCTAGTTTTTTATGCTTAAAATCGGGACTTTGAAAGAAGAGTTGGTATATTGCATGGGAATTAACCTAATGGGTAATGCTTAAAAATCCATGTATACATCAAGGACTCTTGGGAAACTCTGAACCTCAGTCATAAGGGAGGAAAGGCAAAATGGTTAATCTTTTCAGGTGAGTTAGCTCTTCGTTAATTGAGGGGCAACCAACTAACTCAAGCATCTTGAGTCAGAAAAACAATCATTCATACAACCTCTTATTCCCATTGACAGTGGCATTAGTAGATGCTTTTAGGAGTGCAAAATAGTATACTATCTTCAATGGAATATTTAACAACCAAAAGGCTATGGTATCACCCAGTCAGAATGGATGCCAACTACATCTGTGCCAGGGATTTAATAATCAGTTTCTGGATCATGAAAAGATCTAGGGATTTTGGGCTCTGGGAAGCAGGGCATGGGTTACACAGGAGGACAGGGTTTCCGCTACTTACCAAGCATTACAGACACATCTTTATAATACAGCTAATTTCAAATCAATGGTTATGGACATAACTATTGATGAACTGGCAATCTGCTGTGCTTACACTGCTAACTTTTCTAAAAGTGTTCATTATAAATTGGTGACCTATGGATGCATCTCAAGGCTTCTCAAACTTTGAGTATTTTTGGCCTGAATGCAGCTCTTTTGTAATTTTTTATAGATTTATCATCTACTGAATGAAAGAGTCTTTCTTGGTGGTAAAAAACTATCTTTGAAGCTTCAAATAGTTATACTTCAGTTCTAGATCTTGATTTTGATATTATGGATATAATGATCAGGTCTGTATTACCCTCAGCCATTGTCAGCAGGATTTTGCTCTGATTGCCTCGTTTGTCAATTTGTTACATGACCTTATTTATATAGCGACGAAGTATATCTCCCACCGACATCCCACCTTCATATTCTAGATTTGGAATGGAAGGTTATAGAGGAAAACCCTGACCCCAGCATTCCTGTCTGACATTCAGAAAAAGTTGGCAAAGCTGAAGGCAGGAAGCAGGGAGTAAGAGGGGAAAACATGGGTTCCAAGGTCTTGGGTCAATTTTCTGTGGAATTGGAATTTGCTATCTAGTTTACTTTACTTTTCAGGATATTCCAGAGTACACAGAAATGATATGGATTTTATTCATCTGAAATTTAGTTTTATTGTAACTTCAAGTTGACTCCTTTGATAGGAGGTCAGTGAACTATGGCCTGTGGGCTAAAACTAACTTGAACTATGGCCATCTGTTTCTGTAAAGAAAATTTTATTGAAACACAGCCATGCTCATTTGTGTATGTGCTTTTGACTTTGTCTTTTGGAATTAATTTTAGAGCCAGTCAAGAAAGTTTTCTACATCATCTCTAGTCATCCTCCAACATGATCTCTTAATATTCTTGTCATAACAAATTATGTTAAAAATCTTTTAAAATATGTCATTTCTTTTTAAATTATCCTGATTATAGATTTGTGCATATCAGGTAAGTGGTCAAAATGGTTTAACTTGAAAGCCATAACTTAACAGTGGAATATCTTGGTAATTGGCAGCATAACACTCCCATTCCACTATGCTTAAGATGTGGTGGGATTTCTCTGTGATGGATTTTACTGTTAGTCAATTGGAGTAACTATGATTTAGTCTAGTTATTTTTAGTGGAGATTTAACATTTCACAAAAATACATTACCACTGTCACAGCGAAATTTATTCTTGCAGTCTGCCTCTTCAATTTTGCAGAGCTTAGATGGAATGCATGGTTGAAAGGCCATCAGGGGCTCAGTGCATGGCTGTCCCCCAAACTGACTGGGACGCAAGACAGATCTAACTTTAGTCTGAAAAGAAAGAAGAGAAAGACATAACTCTGAGGCAGGTCAAAGTCAAAATGTATCTTAGAAAACTGGGCTTCTCAATCACAATAGTGATTTTTCCTATGGTAATGTTACTTAAATTTTACTGATTCTTCCAATTCCATTATTATGCTCTCTCAGGGAAATAATCACTGCTGTGGGCCTCTGTTTTCCAAGTAGTAAAATGAGAATGTGGGTCAAAAAGGTTTCTAAGGCTTCTTATAACTCTGAAACCATATGGTTTATACATTTTCAAAATAAAATATATAAATGTTTGCTGAGAGTCTTTTGAGTACAGTAAATTCCTCCAGGCAATAACAGCCTTTCTATATCTCAAAGATAGTGTGAAGGGATAAATGTGAAATAATTTTGAGGATCTTTTGCATAAGGAAGTCCCTGTGAAAACCAATGGTAACATAGTCTACACTTTAAAAAGATTTTAAACGGTGAGTAGTAAAATGGTGAGTCAAGGGAGAATAGCAATACAATAGGACTAAAATGTGCTGACTTTGAAGACAGAAAAATTCAATTTATTAATTGATAGATATATTCTTGGGCAAATTACTTAACCCCAAATAAGCAATAACTTTCTCATCTGTAAAATGGGTAGAGAAACACATTATAATGTGAAGTTTGAATAAGGTGGCACATGAAAGGGACCTAGAACAGTTCCCCTTAGAAAGTAGATATTCCCCACATGAGTTTCTTTTTCTTCTCTGCTGTGTAAATGCTCAGTACGGCCCTGACTTCGTTCACATTGGCCAATCCCCTTACAGGATTGAGCATGAGGTGGGTAAATATTGAAATTGGGAACAATAAACAAATTGAGGGACTGCTGTGAGGAGAGGGAATGTAGAGGATGGGCAAGGAGTCAAGGTTTTGGTTCATTTCCCTCATTTCTGTCTGGTTTGAAACATTGGACTGAAACCCTGTTTTATTATTATTATTATTTTTATTTTATTTTATTTTAGTGCAGGTTGAGCCTACCTAGTTTGAAAAACCAAAATCCAGAATGCTCCAAAATCTAAAAATTTTTGAGTGCCAACATGATGGTACAGTGGAGTACTGTATATGTAAATACTTATCATAAATTTGTTTCACGAATAAAATTATTTAAAATATTGTATAAAACTATCTTCAGGCTATAAGTATAAGGTGTATGTGAAACATAAATGAATTTCATGTTTAGACTGTGTCCCATCCCCAAGCTATTACATTATGTATACGCAAATATTTCACAATCTAGAAAACATCCAAAATCCAAAGCACTTCTGATCCCAACATTTCAGATAAGGATCACCTAATCTTTTGCTTTTAGAATTCTCAGACACTTTTGCTTTCAGAATTCTCAGACACTTTTGCATTCAGAATTCTCAGAAGGCACAGGCAGTAAAATTCAGAACTGGGTAAGTACAATACCAATAGTGGGAGCAAAATTTCTTTTTTGTGATCAAAGACAGTAAAATATATAAAATACATTCCTTCTTTGCCCCCAAAAAGTGCTAAATAGAATTTTCCCTCAATGGAAGCTGAGACAATTGACTTTCAGAAATTGAAGTAAATTCAGCGTTACTGTGTTGTTAAGCCTGTGAGGGAATCCGAGCCGTCTATTGTGATCCATATTTCCTGGACATGCGCATGGTCACCTACCTGTTTTTCAACACAAGGGTCACAGTCTGACCATGGTCCAAAATCTCCTAGGAGGCAGTTGATGGGGCATGCTTGCCAGTTACATTCTCTAGTCTCCAGCTTGGTGCAAATCTGTTCACAGAAGTTTTCCTGATAGTACTTATCTACTACTATTTGCCTGTAATAGTGAAGAAAAATTTGCTTAGAATGATTGTATTTACCATGGATCCTGCATCATTGAGCATTAACTACAATAAATAGAAAAGAAAGAAAATTTTCATAGAAAAATTAGGCAGGTTGGCATATATGCAGTTCTCACCACTTAATAGAACTCAGACATGCTTCGTGAGGCCCCGTGCAAAATGAAAATGGGAAACCTCTTGCTCAAAACTAAGAACTTCAGGATAGTAATGGCAGATCATTAAGGGCATGAAGCCCTTCTAAGTGTGAGTCCTATGTGACTGCATGTGTTATACCATGAAGCCAGCTATGTTGGAGCTCCTTGAATGGACTGGAGGGCAAAGAAAGATGAAAGGAGAGAAAGATCCTACAAATTGCTTAAAGGGGGAAAACACAGGGTACTGTGGGACGAAGGATGCAAAGAGAAAGTGACATGAGAGAAACATCCTGAATAATTCACGTGAATTCTTCAGGTAACAGAAGGAAGGGAATTTAGAGGAAGTGACATGTGCAAAGATTTGAAGTGGAAGAGAGGATGTCCAGGTAGTTCTCCAGGGAGGAACTTGTGTGACTGGCCAGGAATATTTGCTGTTCTTTGCAGGCAGCACAGAGCTACTGAAGGACTCTTGAGTAGAGGAATATTGTAAACAAATCTTATTGTAAACAAATTTTTACATACTTAGTAGATGGTTTATTGGGGAAGTCAATTGGTAATTTTAATGAGATTCACACTACATATGTAAAAATAGTTTTCTAAAATAAGGATTCTAAAAAATGCTGTAATGGATAAAACACATTAAATATATGATTTTCTCCTCTAACTTGTGAGCATCTCAATGGTACAGAAACATTTAACAGATTTAAAGAAACTGTGGGGGACGAGAAGTCTGAATTGGTGAAAAGACTGAATTATTAAATGTTATTAAGAATGAACAGCTTTGTTGCCATTTTGTATAAGCCAATAATCAAGCTAATAGCTAGCAGTTCTGCTCAATTGAGGTCCTGTTAGACTTGGTTTAATGAGTAGAAAATTCTCTATAATTAACTCACTAACTGTAGGCAAGCAGAGTTATATGCTGATTGAGAAAAAGCTTGAGTAGTGATTCTGAGCAAGTTAAATAGTCAACTGACACTGTTGCACAGATTCTTTTTTTTTTTCTTTTTTTTTTTGAGACGGAGTTTCACTCTTGTTACCCAGGCTGGAGTGCAATGGCGCGATCTTGGCTCACCGCAACCTCCACCTCCTAGGTTCAGGCAATTCTCCTGCCTCAACCTCCTGAGTAGCTGAGATTACAGTGACCATCCTGGTCAACATGTTGCACAGATTCTTAATTAAATTTCTTTGAAACCCCTTGTTTTTGTAGAGAGAACAAAAGTAGGCTTCCTTTCAACCTCATAAGAGAAAGACTTCAAATTTTATCCAAATGTGTAAATTTTTACTTTGAGATATATATTTTTTTCCCATTGTTTCGTGTGGCACTCCTGATATTGCTGACTTCATCCTTGAGTTCTTCCAGGGCACAAAGAAAAACTACAAAACTTATACCCACCTATGTCTGCTCTGGGTTCCAGAATTGCAGGTTTTTGAGCAGCTGGTCCACTGAGTCCATGGGTAGTGATCACAGAAGCAGGTTTGGCCCTTGTTGATCAGAGCACTCAGCAGGATGAAGTATAAGATGGAGTGTCTGGCCATGCCTCGGGAGCCTCCAGGCCCTAAAATAAAAGAATATATACCACATATCAAATGCTTTTTTGAGGGTAAAACTTTACAGGTCATCCTGAGTCATAGATTCAAATGTGATTTTAGAAAATATATGCATTTTTCTGCCTTTCTTAAGGCAAGTCAACACCTACAAATTCACTTGCTCATGACTACAAATCCTATTTTTAAAGATTTTTAGGGTGGAGATTACCATAGCACAACCCCCAGTGCTAGTAAGTTTCTTCAAATGGTTGCTGATAGGCTACAAGACACAGTATATAGCATGTGTTTGTAATCCATTTCATTCCTAAAAGTATTTTAGATATGTACAATCTTATTCTTCTCAAAATACCTGCTTCTTTTGTGTGGGCAATACCCTCAAGAACATATCAGTTGCTCCTACTTTTCTGGAACTGGGAAAGAAGTTTGGATCATTCTTCTGGAAGTTCTTTTTCATTTTCTGACATGCCGGAAACATGTCAGTAAACAGAAAGTTTACTGACTCCTGATAGAGTCAGATGAATAAGAGCTGGAAAGGATCTGTGAAACCTCCAGATCAAACTCCTTCATTTTATGGAGATGAAGTGAGGCTCAAGGCAGTGCAATAGTGTTGAGGCTGCAGGACAAGTAAGAGCTCACCGCCCGGGCTTTTTGAATGAGGTACAGCCCTTCGCTGAGTTTCTAAGAATCCTAAGTACTGTGTTACTGGAGCATCAAGACGCCTGGAGCTCCACCACCCAGGCCATTAGAGGTTGAACAGCAAAATTTTTGACCAGTGGTTCCCACTTATGGTCTTGAGGATCCATCAATTATTCGCAAGATCATGCCTTTCCCCTGTTATTGCCAGTTTAATCTTTATATTCCTAATGAAGCATGCAGCATGATTAATATATGTACATATCAATAATGCTGCTGTAATTAATATAGTAGTAACATTTACTTTAAAAAGTCAAATGCTGTTTACCTAATTTTCTGTCTCAGTTTCACTATCTGTAAAATAAGGGTAATATCTACCTCATAAGGCTTTTGTTAGGATTCAGTAAGAAGGTTTATGTAAAATGCTTAGAACAACCTTTGGGATAGAATGATCACTCAATGCTAGCTTTTCAAATTAGTAATAACCTTTAAGAATGTTACAAATTTAATAGTAGTTGCTGGTCATACATTTTTGATAGATGTTTCCAAATTGCCCTGCTGAAATATGGCTCTCTCATGTCTCAGAGGATGAGTTTCTGATTATATTTTTATGTGGTTTGTTTATGTTTCTTAGTTTTGATTTAAGGATACCTCAGTAAAAATAATTGGGGTTCTTTATTCGATAAATCTTGATTTAAGCCAAGAGCTTGAGATCAGATAGAAGAATTGTTTCTTCAGTATGTTCAGAAACTATGGTATTTCTTGTTAATAAATCAGTAAGCTTTTTAAACTCTCCTACAAGCTCAAACAAAAATGCCGGAATAGAAGTAACCAAATCCATTGATATATGGCTGAATATGGCTTTCAATTTAAAATGGAATCCACACACATTTTGGCATTCATTGTGTGCTGCTAGGCAATGAATGAGACACAAAGAAATAGAAGCCTTTATCACTGTCTAGGAGGGTAGACAGAAATTGAAAATACTACCTATGCTTTTTATCCAAGCTTGTAAGTCCAACTTATGCTGCTACAGCCCTAGACTATTTCAGCCATAAAAATAAGGGACTTTTTTTTTCACTACACTTGCAAGCTAATTCTAGTTTCCTGGTAAGTAACTCATCTTTCCTGGTTTTCCGCAGCAATATAGAACCACAGGATATTGGACAAGAGTAGCCAGATAGAATTTAGGTTGTGATCAGACATATGATGTGAGTCCCAAACATCCAACCTGAGTTTAAGATTGAGTGGAGTTTCACTGGCTTCAGGGCCCTTGGGAGCTGAGGCTCCTAAATAATGTGAAATATTCCTTTCAACCAGTAAACTAGTCCTATACCCTTTACCCTTGCCGCCCCCCCCGCCCCTCCCCCACCGACTGCCAAAATTAGAATCTTCTTGTACAGGGACATTTTCAGCAAGAAAAACTAAACAGATGCTTTGTTGTTTATTTTTTTTCTTATTAGATGTTGGACAAGGCCAGTATCTTCCAGAATATTTCTCTCAATTGTAGAGAAAACAAAGCTTCTTGTGAGATTTCCATGTAAATAATTTGAAGAAGTTAAATTGCAAGAGATTACATGTTCTCAGTTCTCAGCAGACACTGTCTTTTAACTTCAAAAAGCTTGAAATGTATGGGTGAATTTTATTTCAGTTATCATCAGAAAGTGCAAAAACCGAACCCTTATAAAATATTCTGATCTCTCTTTAAGCTATAACTGTTCTGAGGCAATATGGAGCCTGATATAAATTAAGGTGGTAACATTAAAACTTATTTGATGAGGTATTAATGAAAGAGCTAATTGGTAGCTTTTCTTTTTTTAATATTCTATTGTTAGGAGGAAAAATTATTCTATGTTAAAACAATTTTTATTCAAATAAAAATGATTACTTCTGTGTTTTTTTTTTATGATGGCCTAGCATATTGTATTATATGGTTTCTTATTTATTTCTACATTGCTAGGCCTTTTGGAGGTATCTAAAATTACATGTAGGCATTTTACCTGTTACTATACAATTTTCATACAAACATAGAATAAAAGAATGTTCACTGAATAGAGGAAGATAGGAAAAAAATCTTCCACTTCAGTACCATGGTAGAAGAGCCGAAATTCTGCAGTTTTCTCATAGTTGCCATCCCCTCTTGAATTTTCAAAAACTCAGTGATTCCATTGAACCATTGATGATGGCTTTATGAGCATTTAGAGAATTTCAATTAAAGAGAAGCCCATCTTATTCTAACCTGTCACCACCTAATGTATTTTACTCACATGAACTATTGTCTACAAGCCAGTTCAGCATATCTTACCCAACAGATTTCAGAGGATGCTCTAGTTTATCCCAAACTGTATGTTCTTCCTTTATATCTCCATGTAAACTTATTAAATTTCTTATTTCTTATTATTTTTTTCTGTGCATGCTCAGAGGCTCAAGAAAAGGGATTTACTGTTGCCAAGGTAAGCTGGGTAGTCCAGACTCACAACTGACCTTTGCTAATGAATATGTTTGCTTTACTCTAAACTGTAGTTTAACTCATAGAGAAACCTGATCTCAAATGTCCTCTGGAATGACATTTGTTTGAAAAACATGACCTCTGATTCTTCTGAGATGTAAACAAAGCAATTACAAAAAAGAAAGACAAAGAAATGATTATAGTCTGAGTTATATATTTTTATGCATGAAACAGCAATTTCATTGGAAACATGATTAACAATTTTGAAATATTAAGATTGAAAATGAAATCATCATATTACTCACCTTTAAGCAGCATTTGTAGTGTCCTGGGACCTAACCTGCAAATTATTGAGGAAAAATAGATATGCACAATGAAGAGGGTGTATATGTTAATCCAAACAAAGCTTCTTTTCTTATTGCTAGCTAATGCAAGGTAATGCTGTCATATCTCAGAGGCCTAGAAACATCTATAGTGTTGCCAAAATAAATATTCTGTGAACCTTGAACTTTGCAAATGTTTACACCAATCAGCAGTAACCCTGAAACTGGGTGTTGGATGTTACACGGAATCCTGAATTTTCAGTGATTTTTCAATTCGAGGGCTACTGCATAGAAATCTCTGTTTCCATTTTAAAGAATCCTTTAGTTTAATTGCTTAAAATTGATGTTCCCCCTTAGGAATATATAGATTGTTATTTTTTTGATTATAGAATATTTATTGGTAACTAATAGATGTTATTTGTAGACAATTTGATTGTGTATGTAGAAAGTTTAAAATAATCTACAAACAGAATTAATAAATGAATTTAGTAAGATTTCTCAACACAAGCTTATTATAGAAAATAAAGTGTTTCTATATGCCAGCAAAAGCAAACAAAAAATTTAATTTGGAAAGATTTAAAATAATAATGATCAAATGAGCTCTTAATATGTGATGATGATTATGCTTCTCTGAAATGATTGCAGTATAACTTGAGATTGACTAAAATGGATTTCATCCTAAGGTTAAGCAGAACAAAATAGTGCAATAGAAAAGAGAAAACTATAGTAACTGAGAATGTGGATACATATTCTAGTCTTGTTTCTGCGCTAAGCAGCTACCAGCTATGTGAGCTTCAGTAAATCACTTTACCTATTTGGAACACTGGTTCCTCATTTGTAAAATAAGTGCTTTTCAAACTTTTTTCAAAGCAGTAAAAAACAACTAAAACAAATATTCCTCAGCTAACTTAAAATTTTTTTTTATTATACTTTAAGTTCTGGGGTACATGTGCAGATCGTGTAGGATTGTTACATAGCTATGCACGTGCCATGGTGGTTTGCTGCGTCCATCCCCCTGTCATGTACATTAGGTATTTCTCCTAATGTTATCCCTCCCCAATCTCCCCACCCCCTGCTATCCTTCCTCTGGTTCCCCTACCCCACGACAGGCCCTGGTATGTGATGTTCCCCTCCCTGTTTCCATATGTTCTCATTGTTCAACACCCACTGATGAGTGAGCACATGCACGGTTTGGTTTTCTGTTCTTGTGTCAGTTTGCTGAGAATGATGGTTTCCAGCATCATCCATGTCCCTGCAAATGATATGAACTCATCCTTTTTTATGACTGCATAGTATTCCATGGCGTGTATGTGCCTGTTTTTGTAAATAACATTGTATAGGAATAAAGTCATACAGTTGACCATTGTTTGTGGTTGCTTTTGCACTACGATGGTAGAGTTAAGTGCTGGCAACAGAGACTAGCCTGAAAAGCCTAAAATATTTACTGTGTGGCCCTTTATAGGAATAGTTGCAACCCAGAGGGAGATATTTCTGGTCTGATACATATAACACAGTGTCCAGTGGCTTTGGGAAGTAGAAGTAGTCTAATTGGACTGATGAGTAGGTGATTTGTTTCAAAGCTAGGAAGTGAAAGCTTGTTTGTAGTTGTGCTCAGGTCTGACTCTGTGCATGCAAAGAATATAGGTGTTCTTTAAACAATATTTAGATGTGTGCTGCTGAAAAACAAAGTCTGCGATGAAATTTACTGGCTGAGTTGCTTCTCCAACTGCAGGCCTTCTAAAGTTTTGGCTGGTGACACAGAATACCTTCTCACACAAAATCTCCTATTTTCATAAGGTAGATGGCTGGTATTGACAGACCAGTAGAAAGCCTATAATTGTAAAGAAACAGAAGGGTGCAGAAGAAAATTCGGGTAAGGACATGCAGAATTAAGATGGAGCAATTATCATTTTACCAGAAGGAGACTATGTATTCTGTTTAAAACCATTATTCCTCTTTTAATAATAATAGATTTGTAGTCAAATGGTATTTTCTGCCAAGAAAATAACCATAAATATGAGATAGAACAATGGAAGCTGTTATCTGAAGGTTTTTTCACATGCTAAATATTCACATGCCAGCTTATCATTATAGCAAAAGTATTATAATTTCTCATTAAAGCTAAGGCTAATGACCCCATCTGTGTCAAAAACTCTTCAGAGTGTGCTTTGTCAGTCAACATGTGAGTAGATAAATTGAAATGGCAGATTGAACTATTTCACTTGGGGAATCACAGATCAAAACTCTCAAATATGGAGAAAAAAAAGGTATTTTGGATCTCAGTCTTCCACGTTCTTTATATCTTCTCTTTACTACTAAAATTATTAGAAGGATAGTCTAAATTGACTGCATTTAATGTTTTGCCATCTACTTCTCATTCACTTCACTCTGAAATCTATGTGATAAATAAGAGTAGCTTACACGAACTAGTCTTTCAATGACCACCATTAACCTCCTAATTGCCAAACTGAATGACCTCTTCTCAATCCACAGTTGGCTTCCTGGACAAAATATAATACATGTATTTCTCTGAACACTTAGGCAATTCCTCTTTTGCCTTCCTGTGTGATGCCCTTCCTATGTCCATCTAGGATTTTATTCTTAGCCCCTTTCATTTGAGATTTCATCTACTTCCATGGGTTTATTGATCACCTTTGTATCGATTGCCTCCTGGTCCACCTGTCTTAGTATTCTAATGTTCAGACAGATAATAGAAACACCATATCGCAGAGATCACATCCTCACTCCTCATCTCCTCCTATCCTTTTAGGTGCTAAATATATGAAGACATTTTATCTTTTATTTAGCTATTATCTTTGAAGTATCTTATCTGTGCATTCCTCATTTTTCCACCTTGCCATCATGTCTATGGCTACAGCTTCACTTCCAGCCTTATGAAACCATACCTTGAAGATTGCATCAGTGGCTTAGCTGGTCTCTGAGCTTTAGAACCCCTCCTGTAATTTCTTCTTATCTACTCTGCAAGGGTATTCTAGAATTTACCTCTCAGTGGCACAATCCTATTCAAAATCTCAGTGTTATTTTTTTAAGGAAACCACCAAGCTGGCTACAGAGTTTGTCCCTAATATTTGAAACCCTGAGCAACTTTATCCTATATTATCCTTTAGACTTATTTTCTCTCCTTCCTTTTGCATAGTCCACCATCTAGCCAAATTGGACAACTTGCTGATCCACAAAATGGGTTATAGTTTCTCCTGCTATTGTATTTTTCCCTTGAAACTTTTTCTTCCTCAATTCCAAATGTAGTGTATTGTGTATCTCTTCTTCAGGGGCCATTCCAAATGTATTTCCTTCTTATGTCTTTTCTATATTTCACAATCATTTTCACACATTAGATCAGATACTACATAATTCCTCCAGCCTTTAAACATATGAATCTCTACTTACCTTTCATATGGAACTCACCTACTATTACCAGATATTATAATCATTGTGTCCTTTATTATTACCCACTCTTAGTCCACCTAATAGATTCAAAGTTCCTTTATACTATGCCTGTATAATATTAATCTTTATATTTGATAAACATAAAAGTTAAATCAATATCGATTGAATTGAGTTGTCGACACACAAAGAGTTTGTGAGAAAATGTCTGAATATGCCTCTACAAATGTGCCCTTAGCTCAGTTCCACTATGTGGATTCTCATGTGTTTGGCAATAAGAAGTAACAATCTTTCCTGTAGCAAAATGCTCTAAGAATTGGTTTTATTTATGTGTTTTTTTAATTGTTGAACAGTGCATAATGATGATATTAAAGGGAATAAACTCTTTGGTGATTCTTTTGAATGAAAAGAAAATGAACTACTATTTAGTCTCGAAACCTAAAATTGGTGTAACATAGTAATAGAACTCTAGTTTGAGCCAATAAAGCCAAACCTCTGCAAGTTTTGTTCCTTCTAGGATTATAGAGAAACCTAGATTGGATTCTAATTTAGAGATTTGTGGGAAAAGGCAGTTAAAAAAAAAAAAGCCGTGGAGTTTGATTAGGTCCCATTTGTCTATTTTGGCTTTTGTTGTCAATGCTTTTGGTGTTTTGGTCATGAAGTCCTTGCCTATGCCTATGTCTTGAATGGTTTTGCCTAGATTTTCTTTTAGAGTTTTTATGGTGTTAGGTCTTAAAATTTTTGCAGTTTACCCATCTGACAAAGGGCTGATATCCAGAATTTACAAAGAACTAAAACAGGTTTACAAGAAAAAAACAAACGAGCCCATTCAAAAGTGGGCAAAGCATATGAACAGACACTTTACAAAAGAAGACATACATGAGGCCAACAAACATATGAAAAAATGCTCATCATCACTGGTCATCAGAGAAATGCAAATCAAAAATACGTTGAGATACCATCTCACGCCAGTTAGAATGGCGATCATTAAAAAATCTGGAGACAACAGATGCTGGAGAGGATGTGGAGAAATAGGAACACTTTTACACTGTTGGTGGGAGTGTAAATTAGTTCAACCATTGTGGAAGACAGTGTGGCAATTCCTCAAGGACCTAGAAATAGAAATTCCATTTGACCCAGCAATCCCATTACTGGGTATATATCCAAAGGATTATAAATCGTTCTACTATAAGGACACATGCACACGAATGTTCATTGCAGCACTGTTTACAATAGCAAAGACCTGGAACCAACCGAAATGCCCATTGATGATAGACTGGACAGGGAAAATGTGGCACATATACACCATGGAATATTACGCAGCCATCAAAAACGATGAGTTTGTGTCCTCTGTAGGGACACGGATGAACCTGGAAACCATCCTTCTGAGCAAACTGACACAAGAACAGAAAATCAAACACTGCATGTTCTCACTCATAGGCGGGTGTTGAAAAATGAGAACACATGGACACAGGGAGGGGAGCACTACACACTGGGGTCTGTTGGGGGGAAATAGGGGAGGGACAGCGGGGAGTGGGGGGTGGGGGGGATGGCATGGAGAGAAATGCCAGATGTAGGTGATGGGGGAGGAAGGCAGCAAATCACACTGCCACGTGTGTACCTATGCAACAATCTTGCATGTTCTTCACATGTACCCCAAAACCTAAAATGCAATAAAATAAATTAATGGAAAAAAAAAAGATGATTGAGGTCATGAATCCTGCCTAGACTCTTGGGTCAGCTTTCTAGTTTCTTCCTTGTCCTCCAGTTGTCCCAGACATCTTAAATACTGTTACTAAGGTTATTTTTCTAAAGCACGACTATAATGAAAATCACAATCTAATATTTGGGTAGCATTTTATGGCTTGCAAAGCAGTCTTCAAAGTGCCATAGGAGCAACAGTATCTTGATTCATCCATTTCACTCAATTCACAAATATTTACTAATATGTACCCAGCATTATACTGGGGCTTAAGACTCAAAGATGAATACTTTTGTTTAGTTCTTTTAAGAACTTCAGCTCACAGTAATAATAGTTGGATAGAAAAGAAAATGAATGTTAAGAAGTACTAAAAATTATAAGAAATACTTCTATTCACAGCAATCATAACTTCCCTTGTTCATGCAGTCACTTATTCTCTTATCTTTTCATCACATTCACTGTAATTACCACTGTTGTCATTATCCAAAGGTTTTTATTCACTAATTTTGCAAATATTTACTGCAAGGACTATTCTAGGCATTTGAGTGGTGAACAAAACAGAAAAAAAAACCCTGACTTTGTGAGATTTACAATCTCCAGAAAGAGAGGAGAGAGGAAATAAAATAAAGACGTGAATTATATAGTTTTTAAAGAAGTATTTCTTTAATATTTATTGAACTATTGCACCTTCTTACAATGCAGGTCATTTTTTCTACTTCCTTTTTTTCCTGGCTCTATACTTTCTTGAAGAAAATCTGTCCAGCCTGATCTCAGAAAATTTAGTCCTGTAAGGCCCACTGAGCTGGTTTCAGATCTCATGATTCTGCCCCTTGGACAAAGGTGATAGGTCAGGATTGGGTATGGGTCAAATTTCATGTGCCAAGATTGGGGAGTGGGACTCAGACATACTAGTTAAATAGAATGTGAAGCTTGCTTAAGCTGCATGCAGGGAGAAGCAGAGAATGCTTCTGTAGAGAGAAAACGGAATGAGGTAAGGACTTGAAGAAATATAAGTGTGAGAACATGTGATCCTAGAGAATGTAAATATTGTCCCTGTGAAGCCCAGCTGCAATTCCTTCCCTTGCATTTCATAAGGTACACCTTTTCCTTTTAGTAAATAATACTTTGAATACATTTTTGTTACTTACAAACAAGTTATCCTAGCTAGAATATATTTTATGATTTTTAAACAATTGCAAACAATTTCAAAGAAGATATTCCAACACTTTTACAATTGTATGGCATGGCACTGCTTAATCAGAATGGATGCTGTACAGTATGTTCAAGCCACGCATGCAGGCTCATGTCAGCCCTGAGCCCAGTGCACAATTATGTCACACAACCTCCAGCAACTGTAGAAATTAATAAATTAGTTGAACATTTACCAACATTCTTTACTTTACCTCCTAGGGTGGTTATAGAGGAAGTAAGCTGGAAACCATGCTTCCAAAATCTGGACAGCTTCTTTGAGGCAGGGTCATCTAGATTCATCTGTGGTATCGAAGGGGGAAGTCTGAGAAAGAAAGGCCGTTCTATGTTCAGATGCAGCTATTGAGAGAGCTTTGGGAGAGCGGTATTGAGCACCCTTTGTTCTCTGGTGTGTAAGTAGCTAATAAATGAGGCAATGCAAGCAATGAAGGGAAATGTGAAGTCCTTGAAATAACTCTGACAAAGCGCTTTGAGAAAAACTTTTTATTCTTAATTCTGAGGTGTGGGAAGTTACTGAAAAACTAATGATAGCAGTGATGTCATCCTCTGGGCACAGGACAGTACCTAAAGCATGAAAAGAAGGAAGAAATAATTCCAGGTCAGAGATTATTGAAATCTTAGCTAAGTTTGTAGTTTCAAGGCAAAGAAAGACTTGCTGTGTTGAGTCACGTAAGCAACTCCAAGTTTTAACAACATCTAAGGAAGTAGGCAGTGAGAGGTAGAACAGGCTGCTCTTGGAGACATGAATTGCACAATTAAATATCAATTTTTAAAAGTTCTTCCCAGAGAAAGATTTTCTCAGTCAAATGCTTGAACGCCTGACAATCCCATTAATATCACAGGTTCTGTGTATTGAATCCTGCATGGGAAGACAGCAGTTTCCAATCATCTTTCTACATATTATCAGGATTATGGCCAAAGTAGCGGGAAATGAGAGAACAGGAACAAATTGAGAAGTGTTTGAGGAGGTCATGTTTTAAAATAATCAAACGCTGATGAATAGTTGTATTTTTTTTATATAAATGATGACAAGAATTAGTCTCACAGTAACAAAATGTCAACAAGTACTGACATGGGTAGTGTATAATACAAGGACAAACAGTTTCCTGATTTCTTGCCATGTTTTTCAAACACTTGCAAAAATGAGGCTGGCCATTTAGCTGTGTTTATTCTTTTTATGATAAAAAGCTACTTTTTCTTACCGATATATCAAAATTTGAACTTAAGAGAGCTGAAAATGAACCCAAACTATTTCCCAACCCACCATTAAATTAGATGTGTTTTGAAAGCCTTTTAGGTTCATTGAAAACCCTAACTGTGAATAAAGCATATATAATCCTTCTCCTCATAAGAGTACTTACTGTATATTAGGTAAAACTGATATTATTAAACAAACACACACACAAAGTACATAATAACAAATTTGATTAGTGCTATAAAATTATTGAGTATTATGAGAAAGTATGGGGAATAGATCTGGAGGTGAGGAAAGCATGGAAGACAAACATCTAAGCTGAGACCTATTAGATAAAAAAGAGTTCAGTTCAGTAGAGTGCAGGGCAATAGGTAAAGAGTAAAAATTAAAGAATTGTTTTCTTCAAGCCCAAGAGGTCTTTGAAAGCTTCCCCGGACAGCTCTTATTTTTAGGAAGGTAATGTGTTATTTAAAAAGAAAAGTCTAAGGCTCTGGATACTTAAGCAATTAGTCAAATTAATGCAACAAATAAATGGCAGAAGAGGAATCTGAGGTCTTCTGCTCTCTGGGGGAACTTGTTTTACCTTGTTCTTTTTTGTCTTTTAGTATTCCCTGGCTCCCTCAAACCATCCTGTTTTGCTTATTTGCCTTCAACAAACTTACTAAGGTTTTGTGTGTAATCAGAAAGAAGGCCTTTATGTAAACCAGATTTATTTTTTATTTTGATTTTTTTTTGCCCATCCTTTTTATGATAACCATGTGAATAGAGGTGCAGTCATATCTCATTTCGATTGTGATTTACATTTCTCTAATGATTAATGATGTTAGGTATCTTTTCATGTGTCTGTTGGTCATTTATATTTATTCTTTGGATCTCTAATTTTTTAAAAAATAGTTTCAACTTTTATCTTCAGGGGTACACATGAAGGTTTGTTTTTTGTGTATATTGTGTGTCATTGAGGTTTGGGGTACAAATGATTTCATTATTCAGGGAGTGAGCATAATGCCCGATGGGTAGTTTTCCAGCCCTTTCCCTCCTCCCTCTCCCCTAACCCAATAGTCCCCAACGTCTATTGTTCCCAGCTTTATGTCCATGTGTGCCCAATTATAAACAGATTTTTTAAAAAAGAACAAGTATCTAATATACATTCTTGGCAGTTTAATTTTAATATTTCATTAAAATACTATCTTTTTAAACTAATCTATTTATGTAGCAAAAAAAAAAAAAAAATAGAAACACAACACAATGAAGCAAATCAAAGCCACTACTCCCCCCTGTCCCAGCCCTGCAGTTTTCTTTCTAGTACCAGTCACTTTCAAAGTAGAGCTGTTTTTTTCTTTTCTTGTTGTTGCTTTTCTTCTCCATATTTTTTAGTACTTGCCACTATGTAATTGCATTTATCCGATCCCAGACGCTTATGCTATAGTTTTCATGAAAACTCTACAATACACTGTCATGATTTTTGCTTTAAGCTATACATTCTCAACAGGGATGATATTTCCCTCCAAGAGCATGAAAATCAGTTGTTGGTGGGGTTGGTGAAATAGTCTCAGCTATTATAATGGTGTATGACTTTGTAAAGCCCAACCCTATCTGACTCAATCTCATTCCTTAGAATTTAATTTCTCTTGTTTGATTTTCTTGGTTATTCCTTGAACAGCACTGACATTGAGTTCATGGAAGATACACAAAATGTATATAAGTTCAGTGCTACAGTGAGTAGATGACTTTCTTTTCTTAATAGATTGCAAGAAGTAGCCTACTCAAGTTTATTGGCTGCCATCGGCCACCTTATGGATGTTATGTTTGATCCTCATTGTTTTGGTGTGTGACTTGGGCTTTGAGAATTAAATAAAAATAGTGTTTTAATAGTTATTCAATAGTTATTTGGAATGATTTTTCAATAGTTATTCAAGTCTATAAAATTTATTCAATCTATCATTATACAGGTGCTAAAAACAAAAAATCAACAATATATAAATGAATATCAGATAGCTAGTTAAGTTAAAAGTTATTTTCTTAAACTGAGCAAAAGTTAAAAGTTAAGTTCACTGGCCAGGTGCGGTGGCCCATGCCTGTAATCCCAGAACTTTGGGAGGCTGAGGCAGGTGGATCATCTAAGGTCAGGAGTTTGAGACCAGCCTGACCAACATGATGAAACCCCATCTCTACTAAAACATACAAAAATTATCTGGGCATGGTGGCTGGTGCCTGTAATCTCAGCTACTCGGGAGGCTGAGGCAGGAGAATCGCTTGAACCTGGGAAGTGTAGGTTGCAGTGAGCCACAATCGCGCCATTGTGTTCCAGCCTGGACAACGGTGGGACTCCATCTCAAAGAAAAAAAAAGTTACATTCACTAAAAATAAACTTTAAGAAATTTAATTTTTAAAATTATTTTACTTTTGCTCAAAACTAATAGTTTTGAAAACTATTACTGTGTATTTATATATGTTGCTAACTTGCATAATTAAGTGAATAAATTACATTAAAATTTTCAATAATCATGCAGTTACAAAGTTGTTACATGCTAATAGCTTTTTAATTTTTTAAACATTACATTAAACTTTTAAAAATTTAGTCATTGTGAAACTTGCATTAAACAAAAAAATAAGTTTTATATTTTTTATTTCAATGTATAAAGCACAGGTATACCTGTAACATATAAACCAGAGCACAACATGTCTTGGGCAGAAAAATGTCAAGGAAGGAACAAATAATTTCAGGGAAAAATTTCTAACAAGTTTCCTTGGGGGGAAATAATGGAAAAAAGTTTGAAGATTCAATTTAAACTATTGCATTGTTTCAAAGAAATTAAAAGAAAAAATAGTTTATTTTTATGAATATCTATATATTTACTATTTCTGATACCTTTTTGCATATAGCTTCCCCTGCTCTTATGAGTCAGGTAGTATTCTACTGCTTTCTGTTTCCCAAAATTTGTTAAAATATTATGTTTATTGTGGTCTCTTCTATTCTCCTTGTCCTTTGGGATTATAGCATTTTATTTCTTTCTCTTGGATTGAAAGAGTAATTAAATATGTAATGAGAGTAATGAAATAAGAGTAATGAATAAATCCCTATGGCTAATTACTATGTTCAATAGAAATTAATGTAGGCTTTAAATGGAAATAAATTTAATCTCTTTAACTGTATTCATTTAACCAGAAAATTTCCCTATCCCCTTACCCATTTTAAACTTTAACATGCTTAAATTTTTTGGAATTTCTATTGTAAATAAAACCTTCCAATTTGTTTTGATCACAGATCTAAATTATATAATTTACGTTATTGTGAGGAATAGATTTGTACTCAGCCTGAAGCTGAACTTACCTCAGTACCGCTGCAATAAACAAAAGCTTGGTTTCTATGGTTTCTCCTATAGCCAACATTTAGAGATTAACAGGTATTGTTACCACACTGGGCACTGGGGTGGTATATGTCAGAGGAGGCAGGAAACAAAGAAAGCACTAGAGAATTAGAATAAAAAAACTGTGATGATTTCATTATTCTATAAGGACTAGATGGTTGAATAAACCTGTACTTGTATAACAATGCCTTTTCTGCTCTTCTCTCTGGTGTAATTTAAGAGAAAACCAGTGGGGAACAACAATTACATAATGGGTTTGGTGGGTGGGCAATCTCAGTTCCCAGGGAACCAAGCAAAACTCTCCAGCTGGCTTGGATATGGTATCTTCCTAGCCCTACTCCACAGTAAAGGATAAAATGAAATAACTTTTCTTGATATCATGGAATGTGCTTCATTGGGCTTTTGTGTGATTGTACTGGGTTAATCTTTTCTAACTGGTTAAGTTGGAGGTGGATGAGAAGCAGTTTATTTTAATAAAAACTGTTCTGTTAGGCTTAGATGTTTGAAAGGCAACAAACATATATGTAATTGAAGGAAATTCATAGTTTATGCAATATACTCTTAAACCAAGCATAGTCAATAAATTTAGAAAAGTTGGCAACAGATACAGTAGTTTTATCTAAGATATGGTTTATTTTGTTCATATTTCAACATTGTTTCAATAATATTATTTATTTTCTTTTTCCAGTACAAGATCCAGCCCAAGATCACGTTTCCTTTAGTTATCATCTCTCTCTATCTCTTTAATATAGACAGCAGTGCCTAAATTTTCATTGTCATTCTAGACATTGACAATTTTGAAGAATAAAGCAAATTATTTTTAGAAATACTTTACTTTGGGTTTGTCTGACAGTATCGTATCTAGAAATAATATCAATAAATTTATTACAATTATTTTATTTAATTGGCAAAAACTGTACACATTTGTCTATATTTACAGTGCACAACATGATGTTTTGATATATGTATACATTTGCAATGGTAAAATAAGCTAATTAACATATCTATTACCTCACATACTTATAAATTTGTTTTTTGTGGTGAGAACACTAAATGTGCTCTCAGCAGTTTTCAAGTGTATAGTACATTGTGATTAACTGCAGTCTCCATGTTGTTCAGTAGATCTCATGAACTTACTCCTTCTGTCTAGTTGAAATTTTATGTCTCATAAACATCTCCCCATTCCTATCCCTTCTTTCCTGCAGCCCCTGCTAACCACCATTCTAGTTGCTACTTCTATGGGTTCTGCATAAGTAGAACGTAAGTGAGATCACACGGTGTTTGTCTTTCTTTGCCTGTCTTATTTTATTTAGTGTAATGTCCTCCAGGTTCATCTATGTTGTTCACTGTGGATTTATTCACAATAGCCAAGACATGGAATCAACCTATATGTTCATTGACAGATGAATGGATAAAGAAAATATGCTATATATAAAAAAAAGAATACAATTTAGCTTTAAAACATGAGGAAATCCTGTCTTTTGGGGAAACATAGATGAGCTCTTAGTTTCTTCCAGTAGTTTTATAGTTTCAGAGTTTTCTTCCAACAGTTTTTAAATCTTATGTGTAAGTTTTTGATAGCTTTTCAGTTAATTTTTTATAAAATGTGAAATAAGGGTCTAATTTATTTCTTTTTATGTGGATATCTATCTTTTCCAACACTATTTGTTTGAGAGACTGTCCTTTCCCCATTGTGTGATCTCAGTATCTTTGTGAAAATCAGTTGACCTCAAATGTATGGATTTATTTATAGGTTCTCTATTTTGTCCCATTGGTCTATGTGTTTGTTTTTATGCCTGTGCCATTCTGTTTTAAATACTATTACTTTGTAGTGTATTTTGATGTCAGGTAATATGATGCCTCCAGCTTTGCTCTTTTGGCTCCAGATTACTTTGCTATTTGAGGTGTTTTTGGTTGCTTATACATTTTAGTTTTTTTTTTTTTTTCTGTGAAGAATGTCATTATAATTTTAATACAGGTTTCATTAAATCTGTAGATTGATTTTGGTAGTATGGCCATTTTAACAATATTAATTCTTCTAATTTATGACATGGGATATTTTTCCATTTACTTGTATCTTCTTCAATTTTTTTCAGAATTAATATATACTTTTCAGTATACAGCTCTTTTACCTCCTTGGTTAACTTTATTCCTTTTTATGGTGGTAGTTTTTGTAAATGGGATTATTTTCCTATGTTCACTGCAGGATTATTCACAATAGCCAAGACATGGTAGCAACCTATGTGTCCATCAACAGATGAGTGGATAAAGAAAATGTGATATTTCTTGATTTCTTTTTTGGACATCTGTCATTGATGTATGGAAGTACTACTGATATTTTGAATGTTGATATCATATCCTGTCACTTTACCAAATTTGTTTCTTAGTTCTAATAATATTTTAAGTGCAATGTTCAGGGTTTTATACATATAAGATTGTGTCACCTGGAAGCAGAGACAATTTACCTTTCTTTCCCATTTGGATGTTTTATTTCTTTCTTTTGCCTAATTGCTCTGGCTGAGACTCTCAGTACTACATTAAGTAGAAGAAGAAAGTGGGTATATTAGTCTTATTCCTAATTGCAGAGAAAAAGCTTTCAGCTTGCACAGTTGAGTATCATGTTAGCTGTGGGTTTGCCATGTATGACCTTTATTGTGTTGAGGTACATTCTTTATATATCTAATTTGTTGAAATGTTTTATTATGAAAAGTTGTTAAATTTTGACAAATGTTTTTTTCTGCATCTACTGAGATGATAATATGGTTTTTGTTTTTCCTTATGTTAATATACTGTATTACATTTATTAATTTGCATGTGATAAATCATCCTTGCATCCCATGGATAACTTCCACTTGATCATGGTGAATGATTGTTTAAATACACTGTTGTATTCAGTTTGCAGGTAATTTATGGAAGACTTTTGCACCTATGTTCAACAGGAATATTGGCCTGTAGTTTTCTTTCTTTGTTGTGTCTTTGTCTGGTTTTGCTCTTAGGTTAATTCTCACATTGCAGAATGAGTTAGGGAGAATTACTGCTTTTTCAATTTCTTGAAATAGTTTGAAGAGGATTGGTATTAGTTCTTTAAATTTTTGAAATGATTTATCTGTGAAGCCATCTGGTCCTTGACTTTGATTTCTCAGGAGATTTTAAACTACTGATTAAATTTCCTTACTTGTTGGTCTACTCAGATTTTCTATTTCTACGTTATTCAGTCTTGGTAGTTTGTTTTATGTTTCTAGGAATTTAACATTTTTTCTAGGTTATCCAATTTGTTGGCATGTGCTTATTCAGAGTAATCTCTTCCAATTCTTTTTATCTCTGTGGCGTCAGTTGTATTGTCATCTCTTACATTTCTAATTTTGTTTGAGTCTTTGCTTTTCCTAGTCTAGTTAAATGTCAACTTTATCTTTTAAGAAAATCAACTCTTGGAACCAGGTGTAGTTGCTCACACCTGTAATCCCAGCATTTTGGGAGGCCGAGGCAGGTGGATCACAAGTTTAGGTGTTCAAGACCAGCCTGGCCAGTATGGTGAAACCCCATCTCTACTGAAAATACAAAAATTAGCTGGGTGTGGTGGCATGGGTCTGGAGTACCAGCTATTTGGGAGGCTGAGGCAGAAGAATCACTTTAACCCAGGAGGCAGAGGTTGCAGTGAGCTGAGATGGCACTACTGCATTCCAGCCTGGGTAACAGAGCAAGTCTCCATCTCAAAAAAAAAAAGAAAAGAAAAAATAAATCGCTCCGTATAATAATGCTAAATTATTATGTAGCTTTATTAAGTAAAATAAAGAAACCAACCAAGTTGTT